>NC_089742.1:47431242-47446242 GCF_040412425.1 Macrobrachium rosenbergii | reverse complement strand
TATATATATATATATATATATATATATATATATATATATATATATAATGAGAGGATCTCTGCCTTGTCATTAAGGTAACCACGCTAGCCTCCTGGCCCAGGGCAAACCAACGGCTCATACCACTGAGTGTCCTTGTCGGGATGTGGGAGGAAGGAAAATGGTTAGGGCTGGTCACTGTCTGGATGCGGGGGAGTGGATAGAGGAGGAGGAGGAGGAGGAGGAGGAGGAGGGATGGGGGGGGGAAGGGGTGTTCAATGCAAGGCATTAGGGAAGCCAGACACAATCGCACTTGTCTAGTGACAGGATAATAATAGCAAAGGATGTCACACACGGCCTCCTGGAAGAAAGTGTGAGGCCGAGGGAGGATTTTAAAATGGCATGGGGTCTGTCTCTGTTATTCTGTCCGCGCGTCGCGTCTCTTTGGTTCTCCGTGACAGAAAACTATTGTGCCGGTTTTGTCTGTCCGTCCGCACTTCATTCTGTCCGCACTTTTTCTGTCCGCACTCGGATCTTCAAAACTACTGAGGCTAGAGAGCTGCTAGTTGGTATGTTGATCATCCACCCTCCAGTCATCAAGCATACCAAATTGCAGCCCTCTAGCCCCGGTAATTTTTTATTTTATTTAGGTTAGAGTTAGCCATAATCGTGCTTCTGGCAACGCAACAACACAGGCCACCACCTGGCCGCGGTTAAAGTTTCATGGGCAGCGGCTCATACAGCATTATACCGAGACCACCGAAAGATAGATCTATTTTCGGTGGCCTTGGTTATAGGATGTTCAGAAAACTCGATTGCTCCGAAGACACTTCGGCGCATTTTTAATTTTTTTTTTTTTTTTGCTTGGCTTCTCTTACGTGTGTTTGTTTTTGTGTAATGTTAAGGAGTGATTTTAGATTGTAAAGCGGTTGAATAAAGGATAATCTAGGATTATTTGATGTGGTTAGAGGCACGTAGTCTTAAAGAAATGACATTGGTCTGAATTGATTTGAAAAGACTGATTGAACCATTGCGTTTATGCTCTTTTGCCTGACTGATTATTGCCCAGAAATAGCTAATTTATTTACTTGCCTCCATCTCAGACAAAGAGACCCATTGAACACAAGCATAAAGGTCTTAATCAGTATTTGACAATTAGCTGGAAAGAACAGGAGTCTATGGATACAGACTCATGATTAATGTGCTTGCTTGCAGCTGCTTAAGAAACCGGTATCCATAAGGTTCCATAAAAGGCAAAAAACTTACTTATAATCGTGATCTTTCCGTAATCATCGGTGCAGTGAGTGCGTTGCAACACCCTGTTCTCTCCAGAATGACCCAAAGAACTGGTTGTCGATGTAGGCATCCTTCTGCTTTCCAGCTTAATTGTTCCTGGAACGCTTCGCTTTGTGGCACGTTCCAAAGTGGCGACCTATGGTGAGATTGAGACGAATGTTTCTTCTCATCCATCCTCTTGCTGTTCTCGTTGTTCTCCCTTTTCTTTCTTTCGTTCGTTCGTTCTTTCTTTTTGCTGTTGCCGAGCCTTCGTCGACATTCCAGGCTCCAGAGCAAGTCACGATATCAGCCTTGGTTTCCTTCAAGAAGGACGAAAGCCCGATCTGCTTGCGTGTGTGTGCTTGTGTGTGTGTGTGTGTGTGTGTGTGAGCTTGATCTATCGTCGACTGTATTCTACCCTGATTTTCCTCTCTCTCTCTCTCTCTCTCTCTCTCTCTCTTTGAAATCTCTTTCCTTATTCAAATATGTAATTTTAATATGATCATGTGAATTCCAGATGCATTCACGTATTTAAAATGTGTGTGCGTGCTTGTGTGTGCTTGATCTATCGTCGACTGTTTACTACCCTGATTCTCTCTCTCTCTCTCTCTCTCTCTCTCTCTCTCTCTCTCTCTCTCTTTAAGTCTCCTTCATGTGAATTCCAGATACATTCACGTATTTAAAATGTGTGTTTGTGTGCTTGATATATCGTCAACTGTTTTCCTACCCTGATTCTCTCTCTCTCTCTCTCTCTCTCTGAAAAATCCGTTACTTTAAAGTTTTTTTTTTTATTTAACGCTTTCTGTTAGGGTGACTTCCGAAACTAGCAAGCACTGATGCCCTTATTCGTCTCGGACAACTTTATTTCAAAAATTACACTCTTGCAGATTTTACATTTGCTCCATTTCCAAGATTTTTTTATCAGATTCTGCTATTTATACTGTTTTTTGAATCGTTATATATATATATATATATATATATATATATATATATATATATATATATATATATATATATATATATATATATATATATATATATATATATATATATATATATATATATATTACTTTGATGACAGCCCGCAATGAACCATCTGATTTTGCTGATATGTCGTAACTTTTTATTTATCTATTTATTTTTATATTTTTGTCACAAATAAGCAAAATGTGAGAGCTGATTTACAAGACCTAAGTGTCTGTCTGCTTAGTTGTCCAACTCCTCCAACTCTCCCTTGCGCCTATTTTCTCCTCATTGAAGAGGAAACCCTCTGGGAAAGACTTAGGAGATCTAAAAGTGTCACTCATATAATCCTAAAAATGTTGAAGGTCTCAGAATTGAAGATATTTACGGCCTCTGGAAATGAATTCAAGGTAAATCTGGCGTCCTTTTGAAATGTCGTTATTCGTGTGATCTACATTTTTAGTTTTCTGTAAAAGAAAGCTATTGTGCCTGTTTTGTCTGTCCGCCCTCAGATCTTAAAAACTACTAAGGCTAGAGGGCTGCAATTTAGTATGTTAATCATCCACCCTCCAGTCATCAAACATACCAAATTGCAGCCCTCTAGCCTTAGTAGTTTTTATTTTATTTAAGTTTAAAGTTAGCCATAATCGTGCTTCTGGCAGCGCAACAACACAGGCCACCACGACCGGATGAGAGTTTCATGGGCCGCGGCTCATACAGCATTATACCGAGACCACCGAAAGATAGATCTGTTTTCGGTGGCCTTGATTATGCGCTGTACAGAAAACTCGATTGCGCCGAAGAAACACGGCATATTTTTTACTTGTTGATAGTTTATTTTCAATTTTTTTATTTTCTTAGGATTCCCAAAGTATTAAGTTGTACTTTTGTTATGAATATATTCATTTGCGATCGTTTGTGTGTTGCTTAAACTAGGTATTACAGTCATGCAATTATTCCCTTATTACATTTCTTACAAATAAACAGTTATTCCTGTATAACGCTTTTAATTTTGACTGATTTCTCTAAGCTTACAGTTCAGTGAGTTTAGATTTGAATTTTTATTTATATTTTATCATGAGTTTTCTATTCCTTGATTTCGTGATTATCAGTTATTTTCCATATACTGATCTATTATTTATTTGTCCATTTGCTAAGTATTATTATTATTATTATTATTATTATTATTATTATTATTATTATTATTATTATTATTATTATTATTATTATTATTATTATTATTATTATTATTATTATTATTATTATTCAGGAGATGAACCCTGTTCATATGGAACAAGCCCACCAAAGGGGCCACTGACTTGAAATTCAAGCTTCCAAAGAATGTTGGTTTCAACCTCCCACCGCAGCAGACCCCCCTACACTGCAGCAGTAACTGATCATGATACCGAGCCAGTGATTTTTCATCGCCCTGGGGGCACGCGAACCCGCGACAACTGAGTAGCATGGCACGACACTAACCACTATACCAGCGAAACAGATATTGTGCGCTGAAGTTATAATGGAGAGAAAAATTATTGCAAATATAGAGTAATGGGGTAAGAAACCCATAAGCATTAACAGACAAAACAGTGTCTGTTGAATCATTTATAAAATGTTTTATATTCCAATAAATGTGGCTGAAATGAAGATGTTAGAGTGCCTTATTTATTCTCTTGGTTCAAAAGCTTTTAATCGTCTGCACATTTGTTATAAAAATTGCTTAAGGGGAAAATTTAATACCTCTTAATTTTTCTCGAACGCAATTTTTCAATAACACGAAAAACATCTCTGAAGCATACAACGGGGTTTGAAGAAATAACTGGAAAAAATACATAGCCTCTCTCTCTCTCTCTCTCTCTCTCTCTCTCTCTCTCTCTCTCTCTCTCTCTCTCTCTCTCTCTCTCTCTGTGCAGGTAATTCGGAGGAACCGCTTCCTCCTCCTCCCTCCCCTCTCCCCAGGGTTTATAGATATGTCCTTTTGAGGACGAAAAGTCGTGAGGGAGAAAATAATTTTGTTTGTCCAGCCGTCACAAGTAGTGGGTGGGTGGGTGGGTGGAGGAGTGGGTGAGCTCTGGCTTGGAATATATGCATTTTTGAAAGATCGATTCTTGAGACTCAGAAAAACTAATTCCTTCGTTGTTTCGCCTCTCTCTCTCTCTCTCTCTCTCTCTCTCTCTCTCTCTCTCTCTCTCTCTCTCTCTCTGTGCTTTCTTCCTCTTTCATTCCTTGAGCGAGTTTCCCTTCGTCGATTTCGTTGTATTGACGAAGGGATCCATCTGCCTTTTTCTGTTCTGAGAATTGATTTGTTTTGAGCGGAGGTTGTTAGTAGTAGTAATAGACGGGATTTGCCTTTGAAACGGCTCACTCTTACTTGCCCGAAATGTTTCTCAGTGTCCGTGAGGATTATCTTCTTCTTGTAGGCTTACGCATACCTCTAATTCCAAGGAGATACGCCGAGAACAAGCGAAAACAAAGCCATTTTAATTCCCCCAAAGCCCTTTAAAGAATGTCCATTCATTTATTCACGAAGCAACAGCGACTGTCGAAACTTTGGTCCGTTGCCAGAGCGCGCGGCCGCGGCGTCCGTCCGCCACGTATTGAAAGGTTGTGTGCGGCTGCTGCTGCTGCTGTGATTGAAGGTACCTCCGCGAGTGGCCGCTAGAGGCGCTGGCTTCTCGCGGTGGCGTCGTTCGTAATTCCTGGTTTCCGGGTCAATCGTGATTCGTACTAGAAGTTATCAACCTCCAGCTATCGAGTTTCTCAACACGCAGCGCTCTCGTTTTCCCCCACCCCCGCAACAACCCCCTCTTTCCCGGACGTAATTGAATCGACGTATTTTTCGGACATGGACGAAGAGAAACATCACTCTTTTTATGGGGCGACCATGAACACTTTTTTTGTCTCGGTGTTCGCAACTTCTCTTGCAGTTTCTAATATCCAGAGATCTAAAAGGAATAGACACACACATGCTTCGTGGGGCTGCTAGGAGGTAGTAGGTGAGGGAGGATGAAGTGGGGGAAGGGGGTAAAGTGGGGCTCGGCTGAGAAAAAGGAAAGGCAGCAGCACCACAGCAGCTTGGCGTCCTTGTGTGGCCTTCACGGCTACAGGCAGTCACACACACTCCCACAAGATAACCATCTCCTCCTTCTCACTCCTCCGCCTTCTTCTTCTTCTTCTTCTCTTTTTTGCTTCTTCTTCTTTCTTCTCCTCTGTGATATTTTCTCTCAACTTATTCTTGCATTACTGGATTAAAATACTGTAACATTCAGTCGAATGTTACAAACTGGATGGCACCTTCGTGGCTGAAATTCCAGTGCTTCTGAGACCATCATGCCTTTTTGCAGAGAATAAAATCTAGGTATTGTTTCTCGGGAAACATCGACTCCGAGCATTAGAAAAACAGGTGAACTAAGATTTAACGGTGACATTTACGGTAATATTTTGCACTGCATAGTCCAGCACTTTAAATTCAAGTGTTACATCTCAGAATACTTGGTCGTCTGAATGGCTCTGGACTAGGTTAGGCTAACTTGTAGCAATTCATTGAGGGGAAAAGTAGAACATTTTAATGGAATGTCATCATAAAAATTTGTTTTTTCTCTAAGCGCATTTTCTCAAATTCCCTTCTGCAAAAAAAAAAATGTTCAAAATTATTGTCATTATAAGAAAAATAATTTAAAAAAAAAAATCAAAATCTGCTTACGAAACGTAGACACTGAAACTCGTTGTGAAACTGCTCCCCGTCGCCCCTACCCCCTCTCCCCTTTCCTCCCCCCCTAAAAAAACTAGTCGCATCAAGTTTCAAGAAGGAATTTCGATCTCTTATTATTTCATAAGTTGTTAGGGTGGTATTTGTTGTGTGTGCGTGTGTGTGCTTTGGACATAATAGGCCGTTAATTTGATTACAGTTATCCCCAGAGTGTAGCTGAACATACTGAACATTTTATTTACGTCTCTCTCTCTCTCTCTCTCTCTCTCTCTCTCTCTCTCTCTCTCTCTCTCTCTCTGTATATATATATATATATATATATATATATATATACATATATAATTTATATATATATATATATATATATATATATATATATATATATATATATATATATTATATATAATGGATTCTTGTGTTAAAAGTAAATATAAAACTAGGGATTATATATCTTGAGTTTATATGTTATAAGTCAAGCCTTGTGGGAACAACACAGCTCTACACAAGGTCCTTGACAAAAGAGAGAAAGTTCTAAAATAAACTTTACGGAAAAGGAATTTATGCGAACTTAATCTGAATACAAGCGAAGGTGCTGTTGAAACCAATATGTAGTATACATACCTTTTACCTTTTACTGTACCTCTGTTCATATTCTCTTTCTTCCGTCTTACTTTCCTCAACCCTCTCCTAACGATTGTTTCATAGTGCGACCCCGAGGTTTTGTTCCTATTACACCTTTCAAACCTCTCTGTTCTCAATTTCCCTTTCAGCGCTGAATGACCTCATAGGTCCCAGCGGTTGGTCTTGGGCCAGAATTCTTGTAGATTCCATTCTGATACGCAGTATATAAGTTAGTCAGTTCCGCTGTTCAAGTAATTAAGTTAGACTCTTTCTTAGTTGGTAAGATTGTATAAGCAGAGAACAGGGACCTTTCCCTGAAAAAAGCGAGACGCCATATCTTAAAAACTAACCATCGAATTTTCTTGAAAATAATCTCATTATGTTTCCCACACCCAAATACCTTGTTGATTGTTTATCTGACCTAACCTTACCTTAGGCGTGGCCAAAAACTTGGGCTGGTGCAATACTATAGCATATACTTCTGAGGAATTTGCGTCCTGTATATGGGTGGAGCAACTGCGCTTAGAGAAACTCTTATAAAATATATTTATATAAATCCATATGAGTGCATACGTAGCCACCTTTGTAATGTGTTTTTAATACAAAAGTGAAAGGCTTCAAGAAACTAAATCTCGATCTTGTTCTTTTCGTTATTATTTTTTCCTATTTATTTATTTTGTTTATTTTTTTCTTTCTTTTCCAATAACTGATCTCTTCTTTCTGTATTTCCTATTACCTTCTGTCACTTCTTTCTAATGAACACCATATTCGTTGGAAGCTTGAATTTCAAGTCAATGGTGCCCCATGGTGGGCTTGTTCCATATGAATAGGGTTCATCCTCTGAATAATAAAAATAATAATAATAATTCTGTATTTGCTTATTACCTTCTGTTACTTATTTCTAATGAACATCATATTCGTTGGAAGCTTAAATTTCAAGTTGAGTGGCCTGGTGGAATAATAATGTCTTCTTCATGTAATAATAATTCATCCTAATAATAATAATAATAATAATAATAATAATAATAATAATAATGGATTTTAGCCAAAGCAGAGACAGTGGCTTGTGTTAGTGTTATCACTTCCGTTTTCCACGATGAGAAATAATGTCATGAACGTTTCCAAAGGAAGTTTTACTTAGAAAAGTTTTTTGTTAGTAATGACACAAGTTGCAATTCGATAGATTTTTACGCCAAAGGCACACTGACAGATTCATCCTAATGCTTAGAAAAGGACCTCTTTTTAACCATTATATTTATACTGGGCGAAAACCTGAAGACGCGGAGTGCCTTCCTCGTGTTGAGATTTGTAGGCAAGGTGGTGAAAAGATACCGTAAGGATTGCTTGCTTGCGTGATACCTGCTTTAGAGGTCTCTCTTTTACCTTATGAGACCTCTCTTTTACCTTATGAGGTCTCTCTTTTACCCTATGAGGCCTCTCTTTTACCTTATGAGGCCTCTCATTTATATGAGACCTCTCTTTTACCTAATGCAGTCTCTCTTATACTTGATGAGGCCTCTCATTTTCTTTATGAGGCCTCTCTTTTTTCTTATGAGGCCTCTCTTTTACCTTATGAGACCTTCCTTATGAGGCCTCTCTTTTACCTTATGAGGGCTATCATTTATCTTATGAGGTCTCTCTTTTTCCTTATGAGGGCTCTCTTTTAGCTTATGAGGCCTATCTTTTACCTTATGAGGTCTCTCTTTTCCTTATGAGGCCTCTATTTTACCTTATGAGGCCTCTCTTTTCCCTTTTGAGGTCTCTTTTTACTGTATGAGGCCTCTCTTTTACCTTATGAGGCCTCTTGCCTCATGAGGTCTCTCTTTTTCCTTATGAAGTCTCTCTTTTACCTTATGAGGTCTCTTTCCTTATGAGGCCTCTCTTTTAACGTATGAGGCCTATCATTTACCTTATGAGGCCTCTCTTTCCCTTATAGGCTAGTGTATCACCTGAAGGGGCGTGTCCATGGCATATAAAGTGCTTCAGTTTTTCCTCTTGTCTGTGGTTGCACTGCCCCTGGCCGAGAGAATATTTTAGGAATTTTGAATTTCTTGTGGTTGCAGTGCTTCTTGTTTATAGAGTACTTAAGAAATGTCTAATTTTTTTGTGGTTGTAGTGGCCCTGACCGATAGAATGCTAAGGAAAATTTCAATTGCTTGCGGTTGCAGTTAACCTGGCTGATTGAATACTTCAGTATTTTTCTCTTGCCTGTGGTTCCAGTGCCTGTGGCTGATTGAATACTTCACTATTTTTCTCTAACCTGTGGTTCCAGTACCTATGACTGATGGACTCTTACCTGTGGTTCCAGTGCCTGTGGCTGATAGAATACTTCAGTATTTTTCTCTTACCTGTGGTTCCAGTACCTATGGCTGATAGAACACTTCAGTATTTTTCTCTTACCTGTGGTTCCAGTACCTATGACTGATGGACTCTTACCTGTGGTTCCAGTACCTGTGGCTGAAAGAATACTTCAGTATTTTTCTCCTACCTGTGCCTGTATGGCTGATAGAACACTTCAGCATTTTTTAATAATATGACCTGATAATGGACTCTTACCTGTGTTCCACCTGTACCTGTGGCTGATTGACTCTTACCTTTGGCCTATGACTGATGGACTCTTACCTGTGTTCCAGTACCTGTGGCTTCTCTTACCTGTGGTTCCGGTACCTATGACTGATGGACTCTTACCTGTGTTCCAGTACCTGTGGCTGATAGAATACTTCAGTATTTTTCTGTAACCTGTGGTTCCAGTACCTATGACTGATGGACTCTTACCTGTGTTCCAGTACCTGTGGCTGATAGAACACTTCAGTATTTTTCTCTTACCTGTGGTTCCAGTACCTATGGCTGATGGACTCTTACCTGTGGTTCCAGTACCTGTGGCTGAAATAATACTTCAGTATTTTTCTCCTACCTGTTGTTCCAGTGCCTATGGCTGATAGAACACTTCAGTATTTTTCTGTAACCTGTGGTTCCAGTACCTATGACTGATGGACTCTTACCTGTGTTCCAGTGCCTGTGGCTGATTGAATACTTCAGTATTTTTCTCTTACCTGTGGTTCCAGTACCTATGACTGATGGACTCTTATCTGTGTTCCAGTACCAGTGGCTGATAGAATACTTCAGTATTTTTCTGTAACCTGTGGTTCCAGTACCTATGACTGATGGACTCTTACCTGTGGTTCTAGTGCCTGTGGCTGATAGAATACTTCAGTATTGTTCTCTTACCTGTGGTTCCAGCGCATATGGCTGATAGAACACGTCAGTATTATTCGCTTACCTGTGGTTTCAGCGCTCCTGGCCTGCAGGGTCCTTAAGAAATGTGCTCCTGGACTGTATGGTACTTAAGAAATTTTCACTTACCTGTGGTTGCAGTGTTCCTGACTTGTAGGATACTTAAGAAATTTATCTGTGCCCCCTTCTGGTAGAATATTTTAAAAATTTCCTAAAAGTTCATTTAATTTTTGTCTGGTGAAAATTGGAGACATCAAGTGATTCTTGGAAAAGAAGAATTTTAACCTAATTATTTTCGTCTTAACATAATCAGATCGCGCTTTATTTTTTATGTCAGAGGCTACCTCGTGTTATTCAAAAGAAATGGTATTCCAAATGTTTTTCCATCTGTCTTTTGGCGGCGTCTGAAAGCATTTCTGTCAATTAGTTTTTCCATGAACACTGGAAAGCTAATATGTTTGCTCTGTGGCCTCGCATTATATTGTGCCGGTTTTGTATGTCCGTCCGCACTTTTTCTGTTCGCCCTCAGATCTTAAAAACTACTGAGGCTAGAGGGCTGCAAATTGGTATGTTGATCATCTACCCTCCAATCGTCAAATATACCAAATTGCAGCCCATCAATGGCCTCAGTAGTTTCTGGTCTGTGGCGGACAGAATAAAAGTGTGAACGGACAGAGCTCAGGACAATAGTTTTCTTTTACAGAAAACTAGAAATGCAGAATGCAATAGTTTTACGCTGAGAGACGAACTTCTTTAGCTTCGAGAAAAGTGGATCGCTGATTCTGGTGCCAAAATCCTTGAACTTGAAAATTTGCGGGAAGTGTCAATTGGTGAGTTGGCAGTTTTGCCCCCTGGGACGTTAACCAAAAAATTGATAAAACTACACGGGAAATTGAGTCACCGGAAGGTGGCTCCAGAGTTGGCAGTCTGGTGGAAAGGACTGAATTGCTGGAAGCTGCTATGAGGAGGATAGCTGCTGGTGGAAAGGACTGAATTACTGGAAGCTGCTGTGAGGAGGATAGCTGCTGGTGGAAAGGACTGAATTACTGGAAGCTGCTGTGAGGAGGATACCTGCTGGTGGAAAGGACTGAATTACTGGAAGCTGCTGTGAAGAGGATAGCTGCTGGTGGAAAGGACTGAATTACTGGAAGCTGCTGTGAGGAGGATAGGTGCTGGTGGAAAGGACTGAATTACTGGAAGCTGCTGTGAGGAGGATAGCTGCTGGTGGAAAGAACTGAATTACTGGAAGCTGCTGTGAGGAGGATAGCTGCTGGTAGAAAGGACTGAATCACTGGAAGCTGCTATGAGGAGGATAGCTGGTGGCGGAAAGGACTGAATTACTGGAAGCTACTATGAGGATCTGGTGGAAAGGACTGAATTACTGGAAGCTGCTATGAGGAGGATAGCTGCTCCTGATTGGAAGATGGTAACTAGTGCAGATCAAGTGCATTAAGTTCTTGGCAATGAAGTCTTCACAGACAAGGAGTAAGATCACTCAGAAGAAGAGTGAGGCTGCTTAATGCACTTAAAATATATTCCTGTTATTGATGCGAGTTCTGCCTCTAACTGCAAAGTTTTTGCTGTGAATTTTGCTGATGGAATAAGAAGAAAGGGTGCTGTGAGAAAAAAGATTGGGAACTGTAGTCAAGATCTTATAATCTGTAATGCTTACAGGGAGGAGGAGGACGATGTGGTTGATGCATTAGTTGACAGAGACTGTTAATGTCTGGTTAATCACTGATATAAAGGAGAACTTTAGTTTTCAAGAAACTCACCGCAAGTAGGCCTGCTCCCCATCATTCCAAAATGTGGTACTGAAATTCCAGTTGCTGTTCATTAGAGCGCTGAGATATCTCTCTCTCTCTCTCTCTCTCTCTCTCTCTCTCTCTCTCTCTCTCTCTCTCTCTCTCTCTCTCTCTCAATGTGTACCCTTCGTACGCAAGAATAATGCAAAGCCGTACTCGAATCTTTTATTACCGTAACAGAGGTACATTTGACACTGACTCCACCTTAAATGATTGTGTTTCTTCTCCTTCTTCTTCTTCTTCTTCTTCTTCTTCTTTTCTTCTTCTTCTTCTTCTTCTTTCCTTTTCTTCTTAACTTTCTAAATTTTTCTTGAGCTTTGCTTCTATTAATTCATCTTGTTGCAGTTAATAATAATAATAATAATAATAATAATAATAATAATAATAATATCATCTTAATAATAATAATAATATTACTACTATCATCACCCTTTCAGCTACTGCTACTACTAATATAATAATAATAATAATAATAATAATAATAATAATAATAATAATAATAATAATAATAATAATAATATTATTGCTATCATCATCATCACCTTATTTCAGCTAATAATAATAATAATAATAATAATAATAATAATAATGATAATAATAATATTAATATTGCTGTCATCATCATCACCTTATTGCAGTTACTGCTGTTAATAATAATAATAATAATAATAATAATAATAATAATAATAATAATAATATCGCTGCCATCATCATCACCTTATTTCAGCTACTGCTGAATAATAATAATAATAATAATAATAATAATAATAATAATAATAATAATAATAATAATAACTGAATTGGCTTAGTATGTTTATGACCCGAAAAATTATTAATACATTTTAAAATTACTTCTCACGAAAAATTTTGTATTTTGGTGAACTGATGACGTCATCAGTTGCGTCATCACTTCAGCGCTCGGAACACTGAATTCACGAATGCGTTCCCCCCGTAGGGAGGTAGCGCCGTCAGTGCACCTCATGCGGTGCACTGTAGGCATTACTGAAGGTTCTTTTGTAGCGTGCCTTCCTGAGGCCCCTTTCGTTCCTTTTACTGTACCTCCTTTCATATTCGCTTTCTTCCACCTTACTTTCCTCAACCCTCTCTTAAGAACTGATTCATAGTGCAACTGCTTTGATGAGTTCCTGTTACACCTTTTAAATCTTTTACTGTCAGTTTCCGTTTCAGCGCTGGATGACCTCATAGGTTCCAGCGCTTGACCCTTGGCCTAAATTCTGTATTCAACTTAACGAATGCGTTTCATAGTTCTTGATTTACTTATCGGAAGGGAAATTATCATCGGCATTAACATTATTAACATGAAATTCGTGAAGAGAAGAGAAAACCGGTAGGGTGTTTGAGTTTGTGTGTGTGTGTGTGTGTATGTGTAAGTGTGTAAGTGTTTTTGTGTGTATGTATGTTAGCAGTTGATTGACTTGTCGTGTAAATCTTTTTAGTTTTATACCATATCTTTCCATGCATTCTTATAATAAAAAATCGCGAACGTATACATATACATATTATACATTATCATAAATATATATATATATATATATATATATATATATATATATATATATATATATATATATATATATATATATATATATATATATATATATTATATATGTATATATATATATAAATATTGTATATATATATATATATATATATATACATATAAATATATATATATATATGTATATATATATATATATATATCATATATGAAATATATATATATATTTACACACATACGTGCGCTCAATTTTAATTTATTGTGTACGTGTACACTCATGAAAAACATTCCCGTGTATGTTTCAGAGAGAGAGAGAGAGAGAGAGAGAGAGAGAGAGAGAGAGAGAGAGAGAGAGAGAGAGAGAGAGGAGAGAAGAGAGGAGAGAGAGAGAATTTCGATGTCCCCTAACATGCATATTAAGTTTATGAATTTATAAATCCTGAAATTTCTGACCCTTCCCCCTCCCCTCGATCGGGGCAAAGGGACCTAACTAATGTGTATCAGAGGTCTCATTTTGTGGGCAGAAACATGCACATTCCGTGGGTATACACAGTACATTCGCCACATGGTAATGTGTCTACATTCCAGTGCCACATTCCAACAGGCTTGCCAACTGCTGACGCCTTTTTCCCTGAAGTTTCACCTCGATATTTCGCAGCGAGAGGGACCTGGCGATTAAACATGATAAATAATAATAGAAATATGTTTATTAATTGGTTAAAAGACCTTATTTCTAATGTCTTTTCGTCGAAAATAGCGGCGACAGACGCCCAGAAGATTTAAGCTACGGTCGGCAGGCTTGCAGGAGTACCACCTGTTGGCTAGGGACGAATTATGAGCGGGTTGCCACTTCGTACCTGTCGCTTGTTCCGCGGGTGATCTGAATTCATACCTGTGGACTCTCTCTCGTCTTCAGGTGACGAATCGACCAGGCAGTGTTGGGGATTCGGGAGCTGAAACACTTCTTGGGAATTAGATTTTGATTCATTTTGAATTTTCTGAAATGCAGAGAGAGAGAGAGAGAGAGAGAGAGAGAGAGAGAGAGAGAGAGGATCCAACTTTTTTAGTGTCTTAATAGTCTGAAAAACAGAATGAGAGAGAGAGAGATTTAAGTTTTTCAAGTGTCTTTAAAACTATTTTTTTATTATCTGAAGAAGAAGAAGAAGAAGAAGAACAAGAAGAACAAGAGAGAGAGAGAGAGAGAGGAGAGAGAGAGAGAGAGAGAGAGAGAGAGAGATCCAAGTTATTGTAGTGTCTTAATAATCTGAAAAACAGGATGAGGGTATTGAGAGAGAGAGAGAGAGAGAGAGAGAGAGAGAGAGGGATTAAAGTTTTTCAAGTGTTTTTGAAGTAGTAATTTTTTTATTATCTGAAGAAGAAGAAGAAGAAGAGAGGAGAGAGAGAGAGAGAGAGAGAGAGAGAGAGAGAGAATATCCAAGTTTTTGTAGCGTCTTAATAATCGGAAAAAACAGAACGGGGGCAATGAGAGAGATTCTAGTTTTTAAATTGTCTTTCAAGCAGTAACTTTTTATCATCTGAAGAAGAAGAAGAAGAAAGAAGAGAGAGAGAGAGAGAGAGAGAGAGAGAGAGAGAGAGAGAGAGAGAGAGAGAGAGTTAAGCAAGCTGCAGAGGCAGAGACATATGCAAAGAATGCATGTGACTGCGTGCGTACATGTATATTTGTGTGTGTGAAGAAGAAAGTAATGAGAGAGAGAGAGAGAGAGAGAGAGAGGACTGAGGTATTTGGTTGCTCATTTGGCCGCGTTCACTTTCACTCTCATTTATATGGACGAAAAGTGACTCTCTCTCTCTCTCTCTCTCTCTCTCTCTCTCTCTCTCTCTCTCTCTCTCTTTTCAAACGTCTAATTAATTTCTAATGTTTGCTCTCTCTCTCTCTC
>NC_089742.1:47403742-47426242 GCF_040412425.1 Macrobrachium rosenbergii | reverse complement strand
TCCATCCCATTCTATATTTTGCCCTCCCATGAATAGAAGAAGAAGAAGAAATATAGACTAATATAAATTCTATATTCCATTCCATTCCATTCTATATTTTGTCCTCCCATGAATAGAAGAAGAAGGAGAAATATAGACTAACATAAAACATGTGAAACGCGAGTTTTATGACAATATTTCCCGAAAATAACGACAGTAACCAAAATATATGAGCTGTCTCCCACCAATCGCGTCATTCTTACCATTTCTGATGAGTCCTCTTTCTATAAATTACTGGTGGGTGTGGGTGGCTACCATAACAGAGGATCGGCCACTGACTCGTGTCTTTCATAGCTCTAAATATAAAGTTTAAATATAAAGTTCAAAAGGGACTTGGTTCGATCGAAAACAGCGCTTTGACAATTTTTTTTTTTTTTTTTTTTTTTGTAATGTCACTGACTGACATCTTCGAATCTGTACTGGGCTTTAAAGTTTCAGTCTGTGTATTGGAACTTTATTCATTGTTTTATGCATTGTTTATGCGTTATTTATGCATTATTTATGTCATGTTATAGCTTTATACATTGTTTGCGCATTATTTATATCATATAGCTTCAGGCATTCTTTATGCATTATTTATGCGTTATTTATGTCATGGCTTTATTCGTTATTTATGCATTATTTATGCCATGGCTTCATGCATTTTTATACATTATGCAGTATTTCTCATGTTATAGCTTTATACATGGTTTAAGCATTCTATATGCATTGTTTATGTCATAGCTTTACGCATTATGTATACAGTATATATATATGTATATATATATATATATATATATATATATATATATATATATATATATATATATATGTATATATATATATAATATATATATATATATATATTTTTTTACAACAAAATGACATAATAAACAGTAATAATTGCATAATATATTCGAGTAAATTTTGTAAAAGAGGCATTTCGGTAAAAAAAAAAAAAATAGAAAATCAAGGCCGCAGGAAAGAGGAGCAGACCTACCTGTTTATGGAATGAGTACGACAATTATTTCAAAAACTAGACTCCACTTCGTAAAGGAGTAGTGCCTTCAGTGCCCCTCACGCGGTGCACTGTATGCATTACTTAAGTTTCGTTGCAGCGTCCCTTCTGCCCCTAACTGCAAACCCCTTTCATTCCTTTTACTCTACCTCCGTTCATATTCTCTTTCTTCCATCTTACTTTCCAACCTCTCCCAACAGTCATTTCATAGCGCAACTGCTGTGAGGTTTTCCTCCTGTTACACCTGTCAAACCTTTCTACTCACAATTTCCCTTTCAGCGCTGAATGACCTCGTAGGCCCCAGCGCTTGGCCTTTCGGCCTAAATTTCATATTCCAATTCCAAAACTAGGCTCCAGACAAGAAGCCAAAAATGTTAAAGGTGTCAGCAGGTTCGAGTTCCACGCTAAGCGGAAAGCCCCAGTGCAGAACGCAAGTTCAGGAGTTATGCTATGAATCTTTACTTCTCCACATTTAGGTTTAATAATAATAATAATAATAATAATAATAATAATAATAATAATAATAATAATAATAATAATAATCCTTAATTACAGGATTACAATTATTCTGAGCAGATTACTTGTTGCTAGTTATAAGTACAACTCAGTTAAATATGTATATGTGAACTGTTTAGTTTCTGGGAAAGACATAAGATGTATATGTATTGACAAAGTTACGTCAAATAACTTATTGCAATTGATAAAACTACTGCCACTATTATCTCTCCTCTCTCTCTCTCTCTCTCTCTCTCTCTCTCTCTCTCTCTCTCTCTCTCTCTCTCTCTCTCTCTCTCTCTCTCGTCGTCTCTACGGCCTTTTATTCCAAGAAGAGGTTGAACGCATATGGCTCACTGGGAAATCCTCTTTGCCAACTGCTTGTGTATGTATGTGTGTGTGTGTGTGTTCGTGTATGTGTGTGTGTGTGTGTACGTTCGTCCCTAAACTCCTAGGACCTAGATCATCGTTCTCGCAGTGTACTCTTCTCGACAGTGCGGCAATCGATTTCATGGGGAATTCAGGGGAAAATACATCTCTGTGTTTATTTTCGCCTGAATATGAAAATGTTACTGATATAGAAATTCTCAGACGTTCTAAATTATGTCGCAGCCATTAATCGGCGTAAGTGGTTCCTGCCTGCGACTGAAGATTGTAGTTATAGTTTTAAAATGAATAAATATTCGTATTTGACAGCCTGGGGGAGGAGGGGGCCGCCCTCTTACGTGACAGACATCTTGTAAACTAGAGAAGAAGCTGGTATGGAATGATGGCGTGAGTTTCATTTTAAAACGAAACCTTGTGGTACGCCTGCGCGCACACCCACAAACTGTGTTTGTGTGTTTGTGTGTTGTATGTTTATGTGAAATGATTAATAGTCGACGCCATCGATCCTTCTTCCCCACTGTTAGAAAACACAAAAGGAAAGTCTTGTTTTGATCGAAGGTCGATCGGGACAGTACGATGGGAATTCCCGGCCCAAGGCCGCTCGAGACGAAAGTGAGTGTTTGGTAGCGTTGCCGGATTAGGAGGGACTTCCCTCTCTCTCTCTCTCTCTCTCTCTCTCTCTCTCTCTCTCTCTCTCTCTCTCTCTCTCTCTCTCTCTCTGCAGCTTATGAACCTCCTGCTATCTACAGTTTCCTTGATCCTTGAAACGATTCTTGTGTTTTAATAAAAATTTTTATTTATTGATTTCTTAAATTTTTTTTCTTTCTGTATTTCCTATACATCAATTTTTGCATTTTACTTAAATTTTTATCTATTTATTTATTGATTTGTTCATTTATCTTTTTTTTCCTTTCAGATAACTGTTCGCTTCTTTCTGTATTCCCAATACCTTCTGTTGCCTCTTTCAAATGGACTCCATATTGTTTGGAAGCTTGAATTTCAATTCAGTTGGTTTTTTTCAAATTAGTGATTTGGGTTCATCTGAATAATAATAATAATAATAATAATAATAATAATAATAATAATAATAATAATAATAATAATAATAATAATAATAATAATAATAATAATTAGATTGGAAAGAGACTCTCTTTTCAACATAATGTGTTAAGAATTACCGCTTGCAGATCTTAGTAACAGCTGAAAATTAATAATAATAATAATAATAATGATAATAATAATAATAAATACTGCGTTAAGAATTATCGCTCGCAGACCGAAGTAACAGCTGATAATAATAATAATATAATAATAATAATAATAATAATAATAATAATAATAATAATAATAATAATAATAAATACTGTGTTAAGAATTATCGCTCGCAGACCTTAGCAACAGCTAATAATAATAATAATAATAATAATAATAATAATAATAATAATAATGACACCGTGGGTAAACTCTCATCAAAGTGCCTCCGATGGAACCTTAAATACCGAATAAATAAAGCGTTGGCAACTCATTCACTCCTTGCTCTTCATCCGGGACAAATAATTGCATTAATGAGTTGATGTTCGATGATCTTTGTTCCTCCTCAATTTTAGTTTTTAATTTTTATTTCATTTTAATATTATTTTTTGGGGGGGAGGGGGCAGGAGTTAACTCAATTGTTCTTCTGAATAGAAAGGGCGACTTTATTGTCTATTTTTTTATTCACTTCTTTTAGATCTGGTTATTCTTATGCCGAAGGAAAATGCGTATGATAATTTTTGGTAAAAAAAAATATATATCTATTAGTCATGCATTGTATCTGTTGGTCATAGCTGCCATTTCACTCGTGCCTTATATTTTTATCTAATTATTAATTTGATAATTTCTTATTTTCCGTTTTTTAATAAGCGATCTCTTCTTTCTGTATTTCCCTTTACCTGTTACTTCTTTCTAATAATAATAATAATAATAATAATAATAATAATAATAACGACAAAATTCCTATGGTGGTAGTACAAAATATAGGACGACGGGAATTTGCGAATGCAAATAGCATTCGCGTGTCTAAAACTCTACGGTAGTGTCACGCCGTGTTTCATTTAAACTGTTTTCTTTGAAAGCTTACAGGGTAACTAAAGCGAAAATGCAGTTGCGTGCTATTGCACTTATAGTTGGCATCCGAACGCATTGCGATGTAGATACGCATTTGCGCTTTTGTGCTAAAGTTATTTACTTGAAGTTATCATTAAGTGATCTCACACACGCACACAGTATATATATATATATATATATATATATATATATATATATATATATATATATATATATATATATATATATATATATATATATATATATATATATATATATATATATATATATATATTCTGCTGATATTCAGAAATTTATTTCTACTGATACATGATTGTGTTGATTATTTCTATATATATATTTATATATATATATATGATTATTTCTATATATATATATATATATATATATATATATATATATATATACATATATAACTAAGTATGTACTATGATGTATACATAGGGCATATACATAAAATGCTATTTGACATTCCAAAATTTATTATACTGTACAGTCAGCATTCATACAACCAAGTGACTCTGTACAAGAAACTTATCAGAACATAACTTTCCCCGCAATGTTTTTGTAGTGTCATTCCGAATGATGAATAGAGAGAAGAAAAGCAGAATCTAATCTCTCCTTTTTTTATCTGTTTCCAAACAGGTCTCCCACTGCCACCGCCGCTACCTGTCCTTTCAAGGAAGTCGCCTTCCGCTTTGGGTAACCAGTAGAGAGCCAGGTCCTTCTCCCATCTTCTGAAGACACCACCCACACCGTCGTCATCCTCAACCACGCCCCCGGAAGAATCCTGCAGCAGGAGCTCTTGATTAAAAAAAAAAAAAAAAAGACGTCCTGCTACTGCAGAAGGAGAGGATCCTTCGAAGGCAAAACCCTAAAAGTCCTCGTCACAGCGCCGGAAACTCGTTTCCTCTTCCCCCGCCCCCTCCTCCTCCTCCTCCTCCTCCTCCTCCGAGTTTAGTATGAGTTCCGTGGCCTACTTCGTCGCCGTCTCCCGGGGATAGGTCGTGAGGCGTGGCGATCTATAGGTCCTCCCCTCCTCCTCATACGCCAAGGGGGTGAACTCCTTCTCGAGGTCCTTCGGAATAGAGGCGGCGTGATCCCCTGGACTCCCCGGAGAAGGGAAGAAGAAGAAGAAGAAGAAGAAGAAGGGGACTTGGGTCTCGCTTGGAAAGGAACTCGAGGAAGGAAGGAAGGGCTCGCCCTCCGCCCGCCGCGCCCTTCCGCCCCTCCCTCAGCGTCAGGAGACGACCACCACCGCCATGGCGCCTCTCGGTCACGCGCGGGAGTGTGTGCATTTGTGAAGATGAAATACACGTTATTATCACAAACAGTTGGACCGGGACTGGATACTTAGCATTAGTTTGCCTAGCGTAGAAAGAAAGGCGGCTCATATAGTGTCAAATAGGATTTACTGAAATTAGGAAGAAGACAGTGACTTCATGTAAATACGCCCTTCTCGCTCGCTCGCTCGCCCGCTCGCACATTCGG
Source organism: Macrobrachium rosenbergii (assembly GCF_040412425.1). Taxonomy (NCBI): domain Eukaryota; kingdom Metazoa; phylum Arthropoda; class Malacostraca; order Decapoda; family Palaemonidae; genus Macrobrachium; species Macrobrachium rosenbergii. The sequence goes on along the minus strand of NC_089742.1, from coordinate 47,420,727 downwards.
TTCTAGTGATCGTTGTTGTTGTTTTTGTTGTTGTTGCAAGTGTCTGTCCGTCTGTCTGTCTGTGTCTCCCACTCGAATTATGTCCAGTGGTGATTTGGCGTTCCTCGCGCAAGAGTGACCGACGTCCTTAACCCTTCGCTCGCTCGCTCGCTCCTGGGGTCGTTTTTCCTGGACCCCCCCACCCACCCACCACCACCCACCCACCCACCCCCACACCCCACCCCATTCACCCCCACACCCCAGCTGGCACCTATTGACATCCTCAATTTTTTTTTTTTTTTTTTTATTCCTGACCTCCTCCGAAAAGCCCTGTTATCACAAAAGCCAGCCATGGATACCTTGCACGCCCCCGCCCCTCCGCCCGCTCCGAGCAAGGCGGTGAACGGGGGCCACCCCCACGTCATCACCTCCATCAACTCCCCTCCTCCCGCCCAAAGTTGACACGCCCCGCGCCCGCCCACACACACGTGCCCTCCGCCCACATGGGGGCGCCTCTCCTCGAGCACCATCATCACCACACGCCCAACGCCAACTCTCCCTTGCTCGTCCACCACCACCCACAACACCACCAAAATCCCCACCACCACCCACAACACCACCAAAATCCCCACCAACACCACCACCACCACCACCACAGTCTCCAGCGTCACCACCATCCCCAACACCACCGCCATCAGCAGCATGCGCAGCCGCCGCCACCCACCACGCCCTCGGAGTCGCCGAGACCAGCTCACAAAGACCCGCCGCCCGCCCATTCCTCTTCGTCACCTGCTTCAGGTAAGTCCTCGTCAGTCATTCAGTCAGAAGTGTCAGGTCTTGGGTTTCAGGTCGCCTTTGGGTCGATGGTGTTCATCTTCAGAAGCCTTGGTTCCCTAACAAGTTCTTTTTAAAATGAACGATTTCATTTAAAAAGAAATATTCTATTACTTATTTCCCTCTTGAAGATTCCGTTTCCGTTCCATTCAAAGCAAATTTCAAGTTGTTAAATAAATCTGTTTCATATCTAATGTTTCCCCCCCCCCAAAAAGGACATTTCCAAGGTGAAAATATTACTTATTTCCTTAGTTTCATTAACATTTTCATTTTTATAGTTATAGGGGTACTGACTGTCTACTTGCTGTAGAACGTGACGTCACTGGTGTATTGACTCTTATGTGTTTAGTTTCATGAAAATCTTCATTTTTATAATTATAAGGGTACTGACTGTATACTTGCTGTAGAACGTGACGTCACCTATGTATTGAATCTAATGTGTTCACTTTCATTAATATCATTTTTATAATTATAAGGGTACTGACTGTCTACTTGCTGTAGAACGTGACGTCATTGGTATAATTAAATTTTATGTTGTTCTTAAAGCTATTAATAGTGGAGGATGACTAACCTTTGTTTGAATGCAGATTGGCTTATGATAGATACTTGTAGCATTACTTAACCCCAGAAACGGGAGGTTCTTCAATATCTCAGTAAAAAAAAAAAGGGCCAAAATAGCACCTGTAAAAAGTGTCCGTACAGCCGATTAGATTCATTAACAGACAGTTATCATTTATCTAAAGACATCCAACTTAATTTTCTGACAGAAAAATGACAGCAACCAAGATTATTAATATTATATTCAGAAGACGAACCCTGTTCATATGGAACAAGCCAACCATAGGAGCCATTGACTTGAAATTCCAGCTTCCAAAGAATATGGCGTTCGTTATTAGAAAAGAAAAAAATAATTAACAAAATAAATAGACAAAAATTTAAGTAAATTATTAAAATACACGGAGCATTGCATCGTGTTATCTTTGCTTGATCTTCTGAAGTTCCAACTGCATTATTGCTATTTATATGTTTTTCTCTTCATTACCTTCTTTAATGAGCGGCTTTTTCCTCATTATTTCCAGTCACAATAGTTGATGCTGGAAGTCATAATATAGTGATGCATCATAGATATTACCTTCTTTACTTAGTTCACATATGAACGCTGTGTTTCTTTTATACATGTTCCATTGAATGCTGACACGTTTTTTATAATGATCAATATTATCAACGTCTGGAATTTTCTCGAAATATTAAAGGATGAGTATCAGAAACGCTGAGGGAGTACTGTAAGCGCTGCCTTCTACGAGTAGATTAAAAAATTCTGTGTTTTGAAAAACTAGTCAGACTGAGCCCACCCTCATCTCTATTGAGAGGATCAGGACCTTCAAGAATAATATACAAAAAATTGTAGTAATATTTTTCTGTTCTCCAGTAATACTGCTTTGTCAGCATTGATTCTTCAGTGGTTGTAAGCAGAAATATTTTCGTCGATCTAGAGCGAGAGAGAGAGACATTTTCTTTAGAGAGAGAAAAAATCTTTTCAGAGAGAGAGAGAGAGAGAGAGAGAACATTTCATATTATAAAGAAAAAAATCTTCCTGGGGTGCCCAAAGTTTCAATCTCAGGTTGAATACAAGTTAGCGACTTGTTTTCAACCTGTTTGTGATGTGTATGCGATAAGTTGTCCGCATTTGTTTATTATATTATGCTCGATACGATTATCCAGTATTGCCCAAAGTTTCAATCCTCACTTACTGTCGTCAACTTGTTTTCAACGTGTTTGTGGTATGTATGCGACAAGTTGCCCGCATTTGTTTAATATGAGCTCGGTACGATTATTCAGTATTGCCCAAAGTTTCAATCCTCACTTACTGTCGTCAACTTGTTTTCAACGTGTTTGTTATGATATGCGAAAGTTTTCCTCATTTATTTATAATACTAATACAATTATCCAGTATTGCCCAAAGTTTCTTTCCCCACTTACTGTCGTCAACTTGTTTTCAACCTGTTTGTGATATGTATGCGATAAGTTGTGCTTTATACGATTATCCATTATTACCCAAAGTTTGTTCCCCAATTAATGTCGTCAACTTGTTTCCAACCTGTTTGTGATATGTATAAAAGTTTTCCTCATTTATTTATAATATGCTTAATAGATTATCCAGTATTGTCCAAAGTTTCAAGCCTCACTTACTGTCGTCAACTTGTTTTCATCCTGTTTGTAGTATGTATACGATAAGTTGCCGACATGTGCTCATGATGCTATTCTGTAGTGTGGACGCACGCTGCGTCACTGCGTCTTACATAAAATTTCTTTCGACAGAACTGTCATTGTCAATCCCTTAGAGTTTTTTATGGCTTTACTTATTTGTGTGTGTGTGTGTGTGTGTGTGTGTGTACGTGAGTTTGGACTTATAAGTTTATATATTTGATTCGCAGAAACTTGATCCATAATGAATCAAACACGATTAGATTCTAAAGATGAAACTAAACAAGCAATTTAAACAAATCTAAAGTAAAACAAAAAAACTTGAAACGAAGAATAACAGAAATACTAGAAATAAAAAAAAAGTGATTTAAATCATGAGAATGAAGCAAACTGATTTAAAAATTAAACGAGTAAAAAATGCGTCGGAGTAATTTGCAATCGAAACATGAAGCAAAGTAAGTAACTTGAAGCAATGGAATGAAAAAATCAAGTAATTTGGAAGGAAAATGAAACCGCTAGTAATTTCAGACTCAAGGAAAAACGAAAAAAAATGGATTTGATTCTAGGATGAAAAGAAGCAATACGATTGAAGCATAATAATGCAACGGAGCAAGAAACTTGAAACGTAACAATGAAACGGAGGAAAAGAAACTTGAAACGTAATAATGAAACAAAAAAGGAACTTAGAATTGGGATAAGACACTAAGCAAGTAATTTGAAATAGAAGAAAGAAACGTCACGGATAATTTGAAGCAGAAGAATGAGCAAGAGTTATTTGAGACAAGATTAAATTAGCAAATAATGTAGAACTCTGGAAAAAAAAGTAAATCAAGTAATTTGAAAACTAAGGACAATTAAAGTAATGATATCAATTATAAACAGGAAGAGTTGTGTAAGGATGACTTTGCTATAACAGATCACATAAAATTTCAGAAGAAACAGAAGAATGAAACAGACGGTAATTTGAAAGAGAAGAATGAAACAGACAGCAATTTGAAACAGGAGAATGAAACAGAGACAGGAACTCGAAACTCAAGAATGGAACGAAGTAACTTGAAACACGAAGCGAGTATTTTTAAAAGCAGAATGAAACTAAGCAATCCATATTCATTACTTAAGTACAGTAACACGTAACAAGAAAAAATAAAGGAAGCAAGTATTCTGAAACCATAAGATTGATCAAGCAATTATCTTAAAGCACAAGACAGTAGGCAAATCAAGCCACTTTCCCGTAGGGGGTTAGTGCCGTCAGTGCACCTCATGCGGTGCACTGTAGGCATTACTTAAGGTTCTTTGCAGCGTCCCTTCGCCCCCTAATTTCAACCCCTTTCGCTCCTTTTACTGCACCTCCCTTCATTACTTTCCACCCTCTCCTAACAATAGATTCACAGCGCAACTGCTTTGAGGTTTTCCTCCTGTTACACCTTTCAAACCTTTTCATTATCAGTTTCCCTTTCAGGGCTGACTGACCTGATTGGTCCCAGTGCTTGGTCTGTGGCCTAAATTCTATATTCAGTTCAGTTCAGTTCAATCAAGCCACTTGAGAAACAAGAAAGAAACAAATGAAAGAAAAAAGGCGTTGAATCTTAGAATTGTTACCAATATGGCAGCAAGTCAGTCAGTCACACACACACACACACACACACACACACACATGGCAGTGAGAGAGGGCGCGTGACATTGGTTTTTGGGCATGGCTGTTCGACCCTCACAAGGTCCCCCAAACATCTGACAGCAGGAAATACCCAGCCAGCTGACACAGGAACTGTCACTTTTCTCCCTCCCCCTCCCCTCCCTGTTCACTGCCAACCAACCCCCTAACCCCAGCTGTTGACACAGAGAGAGAGAGAGAGAGAGAGAGTTAGTTAGTTGTCAGGGAGAGGTGGAGTTCGTAAAAAGAAAAAAAAGAGGAATTAAAAAGAAATTGGTAACTGCGTCTCATGCCAGGAAGACAGAGAGAGAGAGAGAGAGAGAGAGACAAAGGTACGAGCAACGAACACCATATGAGAAGATTTAGGACAAAGGGCCAAATGGAGACGAAGAAGGGAAGGGAGGAGGAGGAAGAGGAGGAGGAGGAGGAAGAGGAGGGGGAAGAGGAGGAACCAGGTTTAGTTTTGGGAGGGACTTGGAAGGGAGAGCTATTGCGTTACGCAGATTCTCCTCTTGTTGCGTTTGAAGAAGTTTCAAAAACATTATTATTATTATTATTATTATTATTATTATTATTATTATTATTATTATTATTATTATTATTATTATTATCAGGAATTTAATACACAAGTTGATCACGATATTGTGGATTTCTTAGCATTATTATTATTATTATTATTATTATTATTATTATTATTATTATTATTATTATTATTATTATTATTATTATTATTATCCAGGAATTTAGACGCGTTCCTGCATATTGTGAATTTCTTCTTCTTCTTCTTCTTCTTCTTCTTCTTCTTCTTATTATTATTATTATTATTATTATTATTATTATTATTATTATTATTATTATTATTATTCTCCAGGATTTTAGAAGCGTTCTTGCTAAAATCTTACAAAGTTTTGGCGTCCCAAGAAAATGTGTTGCAGAGGAGAAAACTTAAGCGAGACATCATTGTTTAACCCTGCAAAACACGACTTAACTAAACAAAGACACAAGCCTCTTATTTTTATCTGAGGAGAGAGAGAGAGAGAGAGAGAGAGAGAGAGAATTTATTACCTATGCAGCTACATTCATTCGTCGGATATATGAAAATGTTATATTTTCAGTTTTCTGTAAAAGGAAACTATGGTGCCGGCTTTGTCTGTCCATCCGCACTTATTCCTGTCCGTCCTCAGATCTTGAAAACTACTGAGGCTAGAAGGCTGCAAATTGGTATGTTGATCATCCAGCCTCCAATCATCAGACATACCAAATTGCAGCCGTCTAGCCTCCTCAGTGTAGCCATGATCGTGCCTTGATTGTACGCTGTAGCGGCTGAACAGAAAACTCGATTGTGCCGAAGAAACTTCGGAGCATTTTTGACTTGTTATTGTTGAGGGATGTATTTAACTAGTTCCTGCCTCATGCAAATAACCCATGTGGGAGCAATGCTTGCGAAAATGCTTTGGAACTTCCCCTTTAGAATATAATTAATCTTCTTTGCTTGCAAACAGAGCAAAGCAGCGCAAACCTAGATTTCAAAACTTCATAGTTCCAAGACTCTGAAATCAGGACAGTGGTTGAGATCAGTCGACTGAAGTCTAATTGAAACAAAAAAAGAATCTCAAAAATGTATCTCAGGAATATGCGTAGCATACGTTTGACTTCTGAAGGGTGGAGGTGTTGGGGAGGCCAGGTAGGGGTCACCTGGATTGGTAGAGTGTGGTGGGTGCACTCTCTCTCTCTCTCTCCTCTTCTTCTTCTTCTTCTTCTTCTTTTTTTTCTTTTTTCCTCCTCTCCTCCTCCTCCTCCTCCTCCTCCCCTCCTCCTCCTCCCTCTCTCTCTCTCTCTCTCTCTCTCTCCTCTTTCTTCTTCTTCTTTTTTTCCTTCTTCTTCTCTGTTCCTCTCTCCTCTCTCTCTCTCTCTCTCTCTCTCTCTCTCTCTCTCTCTCTCTCTCTCTCCTTTTTTTCTTCTTCTTCTTGTTCTCCTCCTCCTCTCTCTCTCTCTCTCTCTCTCTCTCTCTCTCTCTCTCTCTCTCTCTCTCTCTCTCTCCTCTTTTTTTTTCTTCTTCTTGTTCTCCTCCTCTCTCTCTCTCTTTCTCTCTCTCTCTCTCTCTCTCTCTCTCTCTCTCTCTATAGCCTTTTTTCCTTTTTCTTCTTCTTCTTGTTCTCCTCCCCTCCTCCTCCTCCTCCCTCTCTCTCTCTCTCTCTCTCTCTCTCTCTCTCTCTCTCTCTCTCTCTCTCTCTCTCTCCAAGGGTGGGAATTACCAGAGTTTTGGGAGCTGGGTGCCTGTGCCAAGTTTCGCCCACCCCACGTGCTCAGTCCCGTCACCTGCTTCTTTGGTTTTTCGGTAATGTTTTTTTTTTATTGGTTCGTCTAATGTTAGGATTGATAAGAAATTGTAGCGAAGACATCCTGGTGATTGTGTATGTATGTGTGTGTGCGTGTGTTTATATATATATATATATATATATATATATATATATATATATATATATATATATATATATATATATATATATATATATATATATATAAATTATATAAGTATATATATAATATATATATTGATATATATATATATATTAATATATATTATATATATATTACATATATATATATATAAATTATATAGATTATATAATATATACAGTATATATATATATATAATATATATATATATAAATATCTATATATATATATACATAGATATAAATATATAATAATAAAATATAAATAGATATATATAGATAGATATAGAGAGAGAGAGAGAGAGAGAGAAAAGAGGTGTACAAACACATGTCATGTATAAAATTCTGCGTATGACTATGACTGCACAACTGTGCGCACGTGCACGTCTTAATCCTCTGTACACAAGCGTACACGAAAGATTTAGACACGCAGCTGGCGTGCAGTTGTGAACACCCCTTAAAGACATTGTGTTCTCGCCGTTCAATGGCTGATGCCCTTTGGAGTGTTCGCCTTGATAAGGCACACTGTAACCTTTCGATGAACGGCTTTCGCCGATGAATAATAAGCTCTCCCGCCGGAGGAAAGAAATGACGCTGCGGCGACGAAGGGCCAAAATACAATGGTGACGTCATCGTCATCATTGTCATCATCGTCATCGTCATCATCATCTCCTTGTCTGTCATTGGGAGTGATTGGCTGAGATTATTTTTTTGGGGGGTGGGGGCTTTTCTCTCTCTCTCTCTCTCCCTCTCTCTCCTCTCTCTCTCTCTCTCTCTCTCTCTCTCTCTCTCTCGAATTTACTTAGCACCTCTTGTCTGGAGAGAGAGAAAGAAGAGAGAGAGAAAAAGCAAAAAATAACAATCACTCCCAATGACAGATAGGGTGTGATGATGAGAAGAGAGAGAGAGAGAAAGAGAAAAAGAGAGAGAGAGAGAGATTTTTCGCACACTTCTGTCTGTCATTGGGGTGATTGACTGATTTTTTGGGGGCCTCTCTCTCTCTCTCTCTCTCTCTCTCTCTCTCTCTCTCTCTCTCTCTCTCTCTCTCTCTCGCATGTTTTTTTTTTCATATTTTTATTCCTATCTGTAATATAGTTATGGGTAATGCTAATAAATATTTTAGGATCATTTTTTTAAATAAATATTTTAGGATCATTTTATATATATATATATATATATATATATATATATATATATATATATATATATATATATATAATTTAGTGAATGGCATTGTTCACGGATTCTATCGTTTTATCAAGACTTTGAATCAGTCTGGACTTCTTCTCTTTCTCTTCAGGCTAGCGTCTCAGGAATAAGGAAAAATAGTTTCAGAAAACTTTGTCTGGGAAAAAAAAGAAAATAATAGACTGATTTAGTCTTGATAAAACCAGTAATCTCACCAATAATGCCATTATATATATATATATATATATATATATATATATATATATATATATATATATATATATATATATATATATAATCAACACACAATCACGTGTGAAACAGAAGTAAATTTCTGACTCGCATCAGGATCGAACCCAGGTCTTTCAATTGGAAGACGATGACTCCTGTGGATTGGTTGGCAGCGGTCTCGTCTTTTAACTGAAAGGCCAGGTTTCGATCCTGATGCTTGACAAATATGTATATGTATATATATATATATATATATATATATATATATATATATATATATATATATATATATATATATATATTTATATATATATATATATATATACAGTACATATATATGTTTGTGTATATATTATTGTCCTTCTGTACAATATTGCAATATAACTTGCAACAAAGCCGCAAAAACGGATAATAATAATTATCATCACAACAACAATAATTACAGCGCACTCTAACAAATCCCTCCGTAATATCTGTCTCTCAGTTTCATCAGCTTTCATCTCTTCCACCTCATTTCCAGTTCTCGTTATTCTTTGCAATGATCCCCCCCTCCCCCCTCCTTTAGCAATGAAATGATGAATATTGTGAAACGTCACAGCGATATAGTTTCATTGCATTGAAGTAAATAGATCTTCATTTGAATTTCCAGTTTTTTCACTCAAGTGAAAACTGGAGAGAATTCCCCCTAAGTTTTTCATTCAGTTTCACGGCTTGGTGGATACCTGCGAAGGTCAGTTGAGAGAGAGAGAGAGAGAGACAGACAGACGGACGTAGAGAGAGAGAGAGAGAGAGAGAGAGCAGACGGACGGAGAGGTGAGAGAGTGAGAGAGACGGAAAGAAGGAGATGTAGGGCAGTGAGACAGACGGAGAAGGAGACCCAGAAAGAGCAAGAGAGAGAGAGAGTGAGGCAGACGGAGAGAGAGAGAAATATTGAGACAGAGAGAGAGAGAGGAGAGAGAGAGAGACAAGCCCAGGAGGAGAGAGATAGTGAGAGATTAGAGAGAGAGAGGAACGACCGACTAGGGGTGGCAACGGGGAAAACAATGAATTAAGCAAAATGCAGAACCTGAACTCTGCTAAGCTCGCCACCCCGTCCTAAATTCTCATACTTCTCCTCGAAATTGATGCTGACATCAGAGATTTCCTAGACTTCCAGTAGGTTTTCGTAACCTTTAACCAACTGACAACATTATTCACGGGAAAGCACAAAAAAAAAAAAAAATGAACTAGCCTGAATGACGTCATACATTTTTACGTAGCTGATTTAGCTGCGTGTTTGTGTTTTCTTATATATTTTTTTTTTCTTCATCTGTTTCTTTAATGAGAATTTGGACGTAGGAATTTTAGCTGTATTTGAACTTCGACTCAGGGAATCTATTTTTATTTTTTTTTTTGAGTGAGTGTCGTGTCTGTAAATCTTCGATTTAGTAGCAGGAATGTATTGAGAAATATAAAAAGTAGTTTATATATATATATATATATATATATATATATATATATATATATATATATACATATATATATATATACATATATATATATATGTATGTATATATATATAGCTATATATATGTAGATAGATATATATATACTGTATATATATAAATATATATATATATATGTGTGTGTGTGTATATGTGTATACATATATACATACATACATACATACATACATACATATATTTCGTGGTCATTTTTATCTGCAGAACTGCGAAACCAGGACGATCATAAAAACTGTAGCGCATTTCTGATGAAGCTGGGATTTCACTGAGAGAGAGAGAGAGAGAGAGAGAGAGAAAGGGGCATATGTTCATGTCACACTGCACGTGTGTACACTTGCCGTAGCGAAGTGTTTGATAAACTCCAATTGAGGAATCATATCGGACTGATCGCGATCGTTCAAGAGGGCAACAATTGGAGTTGAAAACCGTTTTCGTTATTGAAAGGGTTTGAGATGGATTCGCGCGCGGGGATGTTGACGAATGTCATGATTTCTTGTTTTGTATTTTTTTTATTTCTTCTTTTTTTTTATTTGGCTCTGTTCTGTTGTCTCTTCTCTTCTCTTTGAGCTAAATAGAAGTTTGAAGGATTATGCGGTCTTCTTCTGTTTGTTGTTCAAGGAATTTTGACAGTTTTTCTTTAAGGTTTGTTGAGAGAAGAGTTAGATTTTTGAGAATGTAAAATTTACATTGAATTTTCTCTCTCTCTCTCTCTTTCTCTCTCTCTCTCTCTCTCTCTCTCTCTCTCTCACACACACAATTTGTGTGCGTGTGTGTTCAAGAGTAAACGCATCATTGATAGTTGCCTTATATCATCTGAATCATTGCAAATAGACATACATACACACATATATATATATATATATATATATATATATATATATATATATATATATATATATATATATATATACTGTATGTATATATATATATATAATTTATGTATACAATTATAAGGACTGAGAGAGAGAGAGAGAGAGAGAGAGAGAGAGATTTAAATTAATGTAACATCATGACAAGAATTAAATGATTCCGCGAAACCTGAAGAAAAAAAAATAGGACGATCAACACTAAGATTCAGTGAACCCGAGATATTTCCTTAGTTATTTCACCTACTCCCTCCTCCCTCCTCCTCCTCCTCCTCCTCCTCCTCCTCCTCCTCCTCCTCCTCCTCCTCCTCCTCCTCCTCCTCCTCCGCGTAAAGACCTGCAGTGTGATTTTTCCTCCTCTTCTCGTTCTTCTCCTTTCCACGAACTTCGCAAACCGGGGGAAGTTTGATGATGCTTTGGGGAGAAATGAGTTCAGTAAATAGATACTGGATAGAAAAACGAATAGATGGATAGACAACAAATAGATAGATAGATTTAAAAACAGGGAAATAGATTTACAAATAAATAGATGGATAGATAAAAAAATAGGTAAATAGGCTTACAAATCGATTGATAGACAAATAGGTAAATAGATTTGCAAATAGATCGATAGACGCTTAGGTAGATAGGCAGACAGATAGATAAATAGATAGGCAGATAGATAGATTATTAATAGATAGACTGATTGATAAGTAGATAGGCAAATAGACAGATAGATAGACAACTAGATAGGTAAATAGACAAGTAGGTAGACAAATAGATACATAGATAGATTGATAGATAAATAGATAGGTAAACAGATAGATAGGTAGGTAGACAGACAGATAGATAGATAAATAGAAACCAATCGTGGGCTAAAAATAGATAGATAGATAGATAGATAGATAGATAGATAGACAAATACATTAAGAGGCAAATAGAGAAATAGATAGACTAGCTTATATTTTTTTCCTTGTTTTATTTTTTCTTCCTGTGAATTTCTTACATTCTGTAGATTTTATTTCGTTCTTTGCTCTGTCAGACTTGATTAAAAAAAAAAAACTAGTAAAAATGCGCTGAAGTTTCTTCGGCGCAGTCGAGTTTTCTGTACAGCCGCTACAGCGTATAATCAAGGCCACCGAAAATAGATCTATCTTCCGGTGGTCTCGGTATAATGCTGTATGAGCCGCGGCCCAAGAAACTTTCAGCCACGGCCCGGTGATGGCATGTCCTATATCGTTGCCAGAAGCACGATCATGGCTAACTTTAACCTTAGATAAAATAAAAACTACTGAGGCTAGAGGACTGCCGTTTGGTATGTGTGATGATTGGAGGGCGGATGATCAACGTACCAATTTGCAGCCCTCTAGCCTCAGTAGTTTTAAGATCTGAGGGCGGAGAGAAAAAGTGAGGACAGAGAAAAATGCGGACAAAGGAAGTGTGGACAGAAAAATTGCGGACAGAAAAGTTGCAAACAGAAAAAACTGCAGACAGAAAAAAGTGAGGAGACAAAAAGTGCGGACAGAAAAAATTGCAGACAAAAAAGTGCAGACAGAAAAAGTGCTGACAGAAAAAGTGCTGACAGAAAAAGTGCAGACAGAAAAAGTGCAGACAAAAAAGTGCAGACAGAAAAAGTGCTGACAGAAAAAGTGCAGACAGAAAAAAGTGCTGACAGAAAAAATTGCAGACAGAAAAAAATTGCGGACAGAAAAAAGTGCAGACAGAAAAAGTTCGGACAGAAAAAAGTGCAAACAGAATTTTCTTTTTACAGAAAACTATAAAAATAAAAATAAAAACAAACAAACGAAGTCAACTAAAACTATTTCGTCCGTCTGACGTTCTTCACAGTTAAACATGCTTATCGATTCTGTCGTGGGTCACATTCTTAGAAATAGGTGGTGCATTGTCATGCAGTTTTAAAGATTTTTATGCGTCACATTCTTTATCGCCTGTTTTTGGGGGTTTATGTGAATTGGTCCAAGTCTGAAGCTTTATCGTTTTCAATTATATTTTGACCATTAAAGATATTCAGTTGTGGGTTTTGGGATTTCCCCAAAATTTAGTCTTTCGTTTTTTAGTTTTCTGGAAAAGAAAACTTTGTGCCGGCTTTGTCTGTCTGTCCTCAATTTTTTCTGTCCGCAATTTTTTCTGTCCGCACTTTTTTCTGTCCGCCCGTTTTTCTGTCAGCACTTTTTTCTGCCCGCACTTTTTTCTGCCCGCACTTTTTTCTGCCCGCACTTTTTTCTGTCCGCACTTTTTTCTGTCCACACTTTAGCTGTCCCGCACTCTTTTCTGTCCGCACTTTTTTCTGTCCACACTTTAGCTGTCCGCACTTTTTCTGTCCACACTTTGGCTGTCCGCGCTTCTTCTGTCCACACTTTTTCTGTCCGCACTTTTTCCTGTCCGCCATCAGATCTTAAAAACCACTGAGGCTAGGGGGCTACAAATTGGTTTAATCATCCACCCCCCAATCGTCAAACATACTAAATTGCAGCCCTCTAGCCTCAGTAGTTTTTATTTTATCTAACGTCAAAGTTAGCCATGATCATGCATCTGGCAACGTTATAAGTTATGCCACCACCGAGCGATTAAAGATTCACGGGCCGCAGCAGCTCATGCAGCGTTAACCGCAAGGATCGCCGAGAAAGATAGATCTGTTTCGGTGACCTTGATTATACCGCTGTAGCGACTGTACAGAAAACTCGATTGCGCCGATGAAGCTTCGACGCATGGCTATACTTTTTATATATATTTCAAATTTGCAGTATGAGCCAGATTGACGTCTTTGTGCCAGTATATAAGATTACACGCAGCTAAGAGAAAACGTCTAGACGAAAGCGTTTGGAAGAAACGTATCAGTTCTCCGCTGTTCGGTTTGTACCTAATCCTCAATTCTTGAACATGACCACAAAACACGTTTTGTTGGTTTTCTTGAACACGATTTAACACTAGGACGGCCGGATCTTTGACGTATACAGAATGGCCAGTGCCATTTGCGACACCTTATCATTTCACTTTGTATTTTGAATTATTGACAATAGATTTGGTTAATACAATGTCAGTGTGTTAGCATTATGAACTTTAATGTAGAAAATTACTGATACATTCATTTGAACATCCTTTTAATGTAGAAAATTACTGATACATTCATTTGAATATCCTTTTAATGTAGAAAATTACTGATACACTCATTGAACATCATGGGATCAGTTTATAACCAACTCCTCTCTACAGTCCTGTACTAGTTAGCAACAACATTACTTCCAATTCCACAATCTTTACAAGTTACGAACAATATTCTTGTTTCATCCTTTGCATATTAACCACACGTAGGTTTTGTACATGCTTGGCAAACTGTAATTGTAACATCTGAACACTTTTTCCCACGGCACTTGCGACGTTTTTAGGCACTGAAGAGCTAGTGGCTGGCACCTCAACAAACTACGCTTACGAACATAAGTTTCCCCTAAGACTCAATGAGCTGTAAAATGAATGCTTTCCTAGTTATTCCTCCTCTGAGGCAAGCTTGTAAATAATCCATGCGTTTATTCCACATCAAGAACATTACAAAACACTCCAAGAGGCCAACGCCTTGTGGCACAACGTGTACTGTACGCGTTGTGCTGCCAGGAGTCATAGAAATCTATGACGGCTGGTTTTTCCCTATTCGACTTCAGAAGCAGTTGGAGCACTATACTTGGTTGACAAGAGGCATACAATCTTACCATCCTTGCATTTGTCATTCACAAACGTGCATCCACTTTCATCTTGGGAGCAAAATTTGGATTCATATTTTCTACCCTTTTCTTGTGAAGTCATTTCTTTTGACAGATGCGTGCTGTTTGCTCGCACAGTACCAACGATTGAAGTTGCTCTCCTGCAATTTCCTTGCAACTTGAAGTGATGTTAAAAGGCTGTCTGTTGTCACATTATAGCCCTTATTCTTCCATACTTCAGTAATGCTGAGCACGAAATGTTCAGCCAAGGGAACTCCTAACCTTAAATCTTTCTCTAGGTAGGAAACCACGGAACTCCTAACCTTAAATCTTTGCCTGTAGCCCCTAGGTAGGAAACCACATTTGCAATATACTGTAATTGTGTTCTACTTCTGCAAGAACCCAAAATTTCATTCCAAACTTATCGGGTTTATTTGGCACAAAAACAATGAAAGGGCACCTGTTTTTCATGGGTAATAGCTGTTCGTCAGTAAATTTGTCACATTTGATCCTCTCTGACCTCGTGATTTTATCATCAAGCCTAATATAACTTTTTTATTTTCATGAAGTCATTTCTACTGTAGACATGGTTTCTCCAAATATTGTGGTCCATTCTCTCTCTCTCTCTCTCTCTCTCTCTCTCTCTCTCTCTCTCTCTCTTAAAAAAAAAAAAAAAAAAAAGAAATATATATATATATATATATATATATATATATATATATATATATATATATATATATATATATATATGATGCTTCAAACATTAATTTAAAGTAGACTGAACGAAAATAGCCATTCTAGGTAAAAATCAAATATTAGATTTTGTATGATAATTGCAGAACCTGCACTTATTAATGAAATATCTTCGCGGGAGGTCATTAATTGTCTGGCCTCAGCGTCAGAATCAAAAGTCATTATTGTATGACGCTTGGTTGAAAATCTGTAGGTGTCAGCAGAGAACCTCAGCCATCCCTCACTGTTAAGAGGGTAATGGGTCTATTCCTTAGACTATAGATAAACATGTAAGTATCTTGGATTTTACCAAATAAGGATTTATATATATATAAGTTTGTTTATATATATATATATATATATATATATATATATATATATATATATATATATATATATATATATATCAACAGGTTAGAAGTGAAGGATTTCCATTATTCCTTTTCAAGGTACTTTATTGATGCTGCAACGTTTTGGACTAAAGTCCCATTTTCAAGCTATAAAAATAGAAGTTAAAGTTAAAATAAAAACTCAGGCTAAATTAAAGTAAAAAAAAAAAACTTTATACATATATACAAATAATATAAAAGTAAAAATTACAAGGATAGGGAGAAGTAAGTACCATAAGGTGCTGAAGGCTGAACCAGTGACTATTTCAGGCAGTTCAGCTAAACAACTCACGAAGAGATAAGTGTTGAGAGACTGGGTGTTTAACTGTGGAACTAGTTGTTTTAATAAAGTGTTTCAGATTACTAAATATTGTTCGTTAGGAGTTTGTGGCCTATAATTTAAAATCTTTTGTAGTTTATGTCATATTTGCATTTCTTTGCATGTTCTCGGTCTGTGCCTTCAGCACCTTATAGTACCCACTCCTCCTATCCTTTGTACTTTACTTTTATATTATTGTATATATGTATAAGGATTTTTTTGTATTTAGCGAGTTTTTATTTTAACTGCTCCCCTAAGCTTGAAAAATGAGACTTTGAATCTGAAAGCTGACTAGCATCAATAAATGCATTGAAAAAATGATGAATGATCCTTCACTAACCTGCTGATGTCTACCAATTGATAGAACCCTCTCAATCCTCACTATATATATATATATATATATATATATATATATATATATATATATATATATATATATATATATACACACATATATATACATAATATATGTGTATTTATATAATAAATGTATGCATATTTAATGTATGGGAGAGAGAGAGAGGGAGTTATGTTTAGCCTTCAGAAATAGGCATGTACTCGCATTTCTAATTAAGAGTCGAAAAGATTAAAGCTGAAAGGACAACAGGAATATCTCTCTCTCTCTCTCTCTCTCTCTCTCTCTCTCTCTCTTCTCTCTCTCTCAAGTTTCCTCCCACTCCCGGTCATGTCACGTGACTCTGATTACCCGCGTAATCATTCATTTTCTCCCGGTGCTGCTCATCGAGTCCAGTAATCTAGGATTTTTGTATTTTTCTTTTTATTTTTGTCTTTACGCCCTTCTTGTCCTCGACGTAAGCTTATCCTGCGGGTCTTCAGGGCTTGTTTACTTTTTTTCCACAAGGCAGATTAGTTTGGGTTAGGTAAGGACTGGTTATTGATGTCATATAGTTTTGCACGTCATTTGTTAAGGACAG
>NC_089742.1:47388742-47398742 GCF_040412425.1 Macrobrachium rosenbergii | reverse complement strand
TTTTTATCTTTTTTTATTCAGCTGAGTAACTTTTTTTAATTCAGCCGAGAGTAACTTTTTTATCTTTTTTTCATCCAGCCTTTTTTTTTTTAGTAAATAACTTTTTATAATTTTATTATTCAAACTTTTTTTATTCAGCCAAGTAACTTTTTTATCCTTTTTTTAATCAGCCTAGTAACTTTTTTCTATTTTTTTCTATTCAGCCGAGTAATTTTTTTTATCTTTTTTTCCAGCCGAGTCACTTTATTTTTATTCAACCGAGTAACTTTTTTATCTCTTTTTTTATTCAGCCGAGTAATTTTTTTAATCTTTTTTTACAGCCGAGTAACTTTTTTTATCTTTTTTGCCAAGTACTAGTTTAATGAGGACATAAATAAGCATTATGTCCGGATGTACAGGTACTTTGATGGCCCATTCGTTTTGCTTGGCAGCGTTGGTGTTGAGGAGGAGAAAAAATAATAAAAAAACTCGCCCGCCGGGTCATGGAAGGGCGTGTCATTTCAGGTGAATTGGGGTGGACCCGATTTACCTTTTTTTTTTTTTTACGGGGGGCGGGTTGTTTTAACTCTTTTGAGTACTTTCTCGGTCTCATGGTGAGGAAGCTGAGATCACCTTGAGACGTTTATGTAATGTTTTGCTAAATTTTCAGTAGCTATTATTATTATTATTATTATTATTATTATTATTATTATTATTATTATTATTATTATTATTATTATTGTTGTTGTTGTTGTTGTTGTTGTTGTATTATTATTATTATTATTATTATTATTATTATTATTATTATTATTATTATTATTGTTCATTTCATTCTCTGAAATGATTACATTATGACACCATCTTTTACTGCCGAATCTGAAGAGAGATTGGAGGATTATGACTCCCCATCCCCATCCCCTTAAACCCCCCACCCCACCCCCCGCCCCCTGGGGCATGGTGCCACTGAGATGCCCTATGGCAACTATAATATGTTTTGTGTCTCGTTTAATTTTTCTTTCGAAACTTCCTTCGTGGAGAAGCATCATCATAGACCAGACCAAGAAAAAAACAAATTATATTAAAAGTTATGACTATAAATAAAGGTCGTGATTAGTCATTCCATAAAGGATAAATAACAAGTTTCAGAAGCGAATTTCACCAAAGAGATTAATGTGAAATATGATTATGACAATTTGTTGAAATGATAAAAAAAACAAGTAAAAAATGCGCCAAGTACTTTAGTGTAGTTAACCCATCTCAGAGTGCCAAGTACTCTCATGTAATTAAGACAATTAACTCATCTTAGAGTGCCAAGTACTTTCGTGTAATTAACACATCTCTGAGTGCCTTAACACATCTCTGAGTGCCAAGTACTCTCATGTAATTAACACATCTCAGAGTACCAAGTAGGTTCGTGTAATTAACGCATCTCAGAGTGCCAAGTACTTTCGTTAATTAACCCATCTCAGAGTGCCAAGTACTTTCGTTAATTAACCCGTCTCAGAGTGCCAAGTACTTTCGTGTAATTAACCCATCTCAGAGTGCCAGGTACTTCCATGTAAAGTTCTTGGCACTCTGTCGTTGCTCTTCAAGTTTTCTTACTTGCATATTTGTGATTTGCTTTTTTTAGTATTAATAAACCACTTAAAGGATGAGATTCCCTAAATTAGCTTTTGTCGATAAGTCAAATTTGACGTTGAATCACCTTAGACTTCTCTCTCTCTCTCTCTCTCTCTCTCTCTCTCTCTCTCTCTCTCTCTCTCTCTCTCTCTCATGGCTTGTTACCAGTAGCTTAAGCAAAGGCAACCAGCAGCTTATCTATATAAATCTTGTTTTGTTTTTTTGTGTCATTTACCGAAAATAACTGACACAAATTTTCTCCTAATCTAATCTTATGAGAAGTTATGACGTATTCTGTCATGTGTCCTCGATATGACTTGCTGCATACACGCTTTCTGATAGCCCAGGTTTTTTCTCTCTCTCTTTTTTTTTTGTCATTTTTTTTAAAAGCCTAATCTGCTACATAGGAACGCGGGCGAGACTTTTTACCCCAATTTTTTTTTTTTTTTTCGCGTTGCCCTTGTCAATCTTATCTGGGCGTTATCGGTTCATCAACCCGGGAGACTGTCGTCTTTTTATATATTTATATATGTGTGTTATTTTTTTTTTTTTACTGACTACCAACAACTTTTTCTGGTTATTTTTAGGGGTACGTTTTATCTCTTGCCAAGTTGTTATTCTTAGATCGAAGCCCCCCCCCCCCACACTCCAGTTTCCGAAATAGAACGATTCATTATTATTATTATTATTATTATTATATATATATATTTATTGGTCTATAACAGTCATCCTATTTGACTGGGTGGTTTTTATAGTGTGGAGTTGCGGGTTGCATCCTGCCTCCTTAGGAGTCCATCACTTTTCTCACTATGTGCGCTGTTTCTAGTAGCACACACTTCTTCTTCTTCTTCTTCTTCTTCTTATTATTATTATTATTATTATTATTATTATTATTATTATTATTATTATTATTATTATTCAGAAGATGAACCTATTCGTGTTCAAGAAGTCACCAAAGGGTATTGACTCGAAATTCAAACTTCCAAAGATTATTATTATTATTATTATTATTATTATTATTATTATTATTATTATTATTATTATTATTATTATTATTATTATTATTATTCAGAAGATGAACCCTATTCATGTGCAAGAAGCCCACCAAAGGGGCCATTGACTTCAAATTCAAACTTTCAAAAGATTATTATTATTATTATTATTATTATTATTATTATTATTATTATTATTATTATTATTATTATTATTCAGAGGATGAACCCTATTCATGTGCAAGAAGCCCACCAAAGGGGCCATTGACTCGAAATTCAAACTTCCAAAGATTATTATTATTATTATTATTATTATTATTATTATTATTATTATTATTATTATTATTATTATTATTATTATTATTCAGAAGATGAACCCTATTCATATGGAAAAAACCCACCAAATGGGCCATTGACTTGAAATTCAAACCTCCAAAGATGATTATTATTATTATTATTATTATTATTATTATTATTATTATTATTATTATTATTATTATTATTGAGGAGATGAACCCTATTCATATGGAACAAGCCCACGAAAGGGGTCATTGACTTGAAATTCAAACCTCCAAAGATTATTATTATTATTATTATTATTATTATTATTATTATTATTATTATTATTATTATTATTATTATTATTATTATGGTGTTCACTAAGAAGCAACGGGAGTTAATGGGAAATACAGAAAGACAGAGATCACTCACTAAGAAAGAAAAAATGAATTAATAAATTAATAATAAATGGGTAAGAATGTAAGTAAATTTATATTCAAATATACGGCGAATTGAAATACCAATTACACGACTTCCTCAGTAGGACGCCTGTTCCACAGCCCACCACCGGTGGAGGAACAAAGATGGAGAGTTAACTGAAACGGGAACAGTAACGGAATGACTGCAGTGGGCGTGAAGGACTTGGGCGGAGGCGTAGTTTCTCAGTATACCAGACGAAGCGAGTTATACTTTTTTTTTTTTTTTTTTTTTTTTTTTTGAAGTCACTGCCGGGTAATTAAGTCGTCTACAAGACAGACCCCGGCCGTTTCGTATGTAAGACCCGCTTGCCCGCCTCGAATCTCGACTCGACTCGTTGATCATGGGAATACTTATGCCGGTCACAGCTCCCTCCGGAATGGGCATCCCGCAGGGAAGAGGAGGCGGACGGTGGGGCAGGCCCTCAGGAGTAGAATGCCTTCGCGAAGGAGGAAGAGGAGGAGGAGGAGGGGGAGTTTGAGGAGGAAGAAGGGAAGAGGAGGAGAAGGAGGAGGAAGAAGAGGAAGAGGAGGAGGAGGGAGAAGAGGAAGAGGAGGAGTAATAGGAGGAGGAGGAAGAGGAGGAGGCGGTGTTGGAGGAGGAAGAAGAGGGGAATAGGAGGAGGAGGAGGAGGAATAGGAGGGGGAGGAGGGGTAAGAGGAGGAAGGGGAGTTGGAGGAGGAAGAAGAGGAGAAAATGGAGGAGGAGAATGAGGAGGAAGAGGAGTAGGAGGAGGA
Source organism: Macrobrachium rosenbergii (assembly GCF_040412425.1). NCBI lineage: Eukaryota > Metazoa > Arthropoda > Malacostraca > Decapoda > Palaemonidae > Macrobrachium > Macrobrachium rosenbergii. Next base: position 47,394,658 of record NC_089742.1, on the reverse strand, counting down.
GGAAGAGGAATAGGAGGAAGGGGAGTTGTTGAAGGAGGAAGAAGAGGAGGAATAGAAGGAAGAGGAGGAGGGGGAGTTGGAGGAGGTACAGAGGAGGAGTAGGGGGAGTTGGAAGAGGAGGAGGAGGAGGAGAAAGAGGAGTAACAGGAGGAGGAGGAGGAGGAAGAAGAGTAGGAGGGGGAGTAAGAGGAGTAGGAGGAAGAGGAGACACTCGCCCCTCCCCCTCTTGGCCATTCTCGTCATGCCTGTGAGCCACTTCGGGTATATAATGTATTTCCGGCTGGTGGACTCCAGACGTCGCGGTCTCGGGTACTTCGTATTCCAGACTCACCTCTTCCAGAGGTCTCTCCTCCGTTCCAGGCTCTGGCTTCGACTGGGTACTAAGAGCATGAGCGCTCTCGACTTTTTCTCCGGACCGTTAGCATTGTGTCTTAAGGCAAATTGTGTTTTTCAAGCAACTGAATGAATGCTCTGAAAGTACACTGCTTAGATTTGTTTGTGGTTTAGATTTTTACACTTCCATGCGAGTTTTTTTTTTTTTCGGTTTCCAAAGGGATTTTGATTAGCATCGTAAGATCATTGTTCAGAACATTCATCTTAGCTCTTATTCCCCCGCCCCCCCCCGCCCCCCGTATTTTTTTGTATTTTTCCTTTGTTTTCGCGGGACAGTACAATAACAAGTAAAAAAACTTCGGCGCAAATGAATTTTCTGTACAGCCGCTACAGCGTATAATCAAGGCCACTGAACATAGATCTATCTTTCGATGGTCTCGGTATAATGCTGCATGAGCCGCTGCCCATGAATAACCACGACCCGGTGGTGGCCTATCCTATACCGTTGCCAAAAGCACGATTATGGCCGACCTTAACCTTAAATAAAATAAAAACTACCGAGGCTAGAGGGCTGCAATAGGGTATGTTTGATGATTGGAGGGTGGATGATCAACAGACCAATTTGCAGCCCTGTAGCCTCAGTGGTTTTTAAGATCTGAGGGCGGACAGAAAAAAAGTGCGAACGGGCAGACAGTTGCACAATAGTTTTAAAAAACTGAAAAATGAATCGCAAAAAAAAAAAAAGATACTCGCTTCTGTAGGAAACCCAAAACAAATATTGAGAATGATATTCAAGCGATGTCGCGGCAACACGGCGTGACTGTTCATTCATGACATCACCGAATGAAGGAGCCTGCTAACGAATTCCCCGCATGACAGTGCATTCCCGAACTCATCTCACATTCCCGCCTGCATGTGAGACGGACGAGGCCTGCGCGAGAGTTTTAGCAATGACGGCAAGATCGTCCACCTGGCTCTTCGGGGAAGAGGGGTGGGGATGCCAGGTGAATGATAATGGCCAGCCGCCTCCGATTCGACGATATATATAATCATAATATAAACGCCTGCTGCACTCGCTCACACGCACTGCCTCCTCCACCTGGACCCGTCTCTTGATTGGCCCCGAAACGAGTGCGCCCTCATGCGCTGCCCAGGCGGAACCCTTCTGCGATCAGCATCTCAAAACTCGAGTCCAGGTTGTTTCTCTCTCTCTCTCTCTCTCTCTCTCTCTCTCTCTCTCTCTCTCTCTCTCTCTCTCTGTGGGCTGTCTCAGGTAGTTTGACAGCTTGTGAAGTATTTCTCTCTCTCTCTCTCAGGTAGTTTGACAGCTTGTGAAGTATTTCTCTCTCTCTCTCTCTCTCTCTCTCTCTCTCTCAGGTAGTTTGACAGCTTGTAAAGTATTTCTCTCTCTCTCACTCTCTCTCTCATTGGTAGTTTGCAGTTTGTAAAGTATCTCTCTCTCTCTCTCTCTCTCTCTCTCTCTCTCACTCTCTCTCTTGGCATCACAAACTTTCTTCTCTCTCTCTCTGTCTCTCTCTCTCTCTCTCTCTCTCTCTCTCTCTCTCTCTCCATTCACTGTGAACTACTAGTATTGGAATTAAATGTTGCTTTTTCAGGCGAGCATCGTTGAAGGCAATAGATATAATATCTGGTAAACAATTACTGATCAATCTGCATCAACTTTATAAAATTAGAATATTTCTGATAAAGAAATCTCAGTTCCTTGAGGGTATTCGGAGAAATAAATGAATGAATGAATGAAAAGTAAATGAACAAGTAAATGAATAAGTAAATAAATATGTATATATATATATTTATATATATATATATATATATATATATATATATATATATATATATATATACAATATATATATAAATTTATATGTATATGTTTATATATATATAAATATATACATATAAATTTATATATATACTGTATATATATATATATATATATATATATATATATATATATATATATATATATATATATATGTGTATATAAATAGGGAAACAAAAAAAGGTAGATGTTGGTTACAAAACAAGTTTCTTAAACTTGTTGTCGTATATTTTTTATTATATACCTTTTTTCTTAACGGGGGCGATTGGGGGGTAGGATGCATATCCATGCCGAAACAATCATTAAATGTCATGTGACTACAGAACGTCAGGATTCCCAGGAAAAAAAAGTTACATTTACTTTCCTTGATTTTTCAAACATATCTTTATTCTGGTCTCCGTAGGGAGGCAATGCCGTCAGAGCACCTCACGCGGTGGACTGTAGGCATTACTTAAGGTTCTTTGCAGCGTCCCTTCGGCCCCTAGCTGCAACCCCTTTCATTCCTTTTACACTACCTCCGTTTATATTATCTTTCTTCCATCTGACTTGCCACCTTCTCCCAACAATTGATTCATGGTGGAACTGCTTTGAGGTTTTTTTTCCTGTTACGCCTTTCAAACCCTTCTACTGTCAATGTTCCTTTCAGCGCTGAATGGTCTCGTAGGTCGCAGTACTTGGCCTCTGGCCTTAATTTTATATTCCAATTCCAGTTCTTCTGGTCGAAACGATAAGAAAACCAATTACCTCAGTGAATACCGCTGAAAAAAAAATCTAATTGATAAAATATCGATAAATTAACACTCCATGAGTAATAAGATTCTAATTTTTGTCTCTGACAAAACTCTTTATTCGTGGTCTTGTGTGTCAGACCCTTAACCACCTTTTTCTGCCCTGTGGTAGAAAGTGTCAGCACGAAGTGTCCACAGAAACACGTGCATGAGAACAATTGTCATCTGCAGGAATCACCATCATAAACAATAAGGGTTTCTCTACTAGGTAGGATATCACTGACTGCCGGCCTTCTAGTATTTTTTATTTAAATCTTTTTCTTTCTTTTTGTCTTTCTTTCCCCAAGCACGTCTTGTAAGATGAGAGAGAGATATGAAGAGAAAGATGTGACGTCACGGTATTCCTTCCTGGATTTTGTGTTCCCCCCCGGGGGGCCATTTTCCCCGAGATGTAAAACCGAGTACCGGGACCTTTCCCTGAAAAAAGCGGGACGCCATATCTTAAAAACTCACAAGAGAATTTTCTTGAAAATAATCTCATTATGTTTCCCACACCCAAATTATTTTGAGATTATTAACCTAACATGACCTAACCCAACCTAACCTAACTTAACCTAGGGGCATGGCAAAAAAGCCTGGGCTGGTGGAATACTAGCATACACCTCAGGAACGTGCCCCCGGGGGCTGAGACGACAGAAAAGTAATATGTCAGAGAACTGAGCAGAGTTTGATTTGTAATTACAATTATAAATAATTAATAATTCCCGTAGGAGGATAGAGCTCTAAGTTCACCTTTCGCGGTGGAATGGAATATATTAAATTTAGGCTAAATGCCAAGCGATGGGACCTACGAGGTCGTTCAGCGCTGAAAGGGGAAATTGACAGTAAGGTGGCTTGAAAGGTGTAACAGGAGGAAAACCTCAAAGCAGTTGCACTATGAAGCAATGGTTAGGAGAGGGGTGGAAAGTGAGGGGGAAGAAAGAGAATATGAACGGAGGTACAGTAAAAGGAATGAAAGGGGTTGCAGCTCAAGGCCGAAGATACGCTGCAAAGAACTTTGGTGCGCTGTGAACATTACTGAAGGTTCTTTGCAGCGTTCCTTCGGCCCCTAGCTGCAAACCCCTTTCGTTCCTTTTACTGTACCTCCGTTCATGTTCTCTCTCCTCCATCTTACTTTCCACTTTTTCCTAACAGTTGTTTTATGGTACCACTGCGAGATTTTCCTCTTGTTACACCTGTCAAACCTTTCTACTCTCAGTTTCCTTTCAGCGCTGAATGACCTCTTAGATCCCAGTGCTTGGCCTTTGGCCTGAATTGTTTATTATATATTAATTGTATTTTATCTCCTTTATCTTAGCCTGACAGCCTGATAGTCTGATAGCATGACAGCCTGATAGCCTGAATTTCATGAACTCAAAATGAAAAATTTCCTTAATATTGTCTTTGTTCTCTTAATTAAAATATCCTCAAATAAGATCACTAATTGTATTCAATAATATCAGTTTAAATGATAAAAACAAGTAATAATGCGCCGAAGTTTCTTCGGCGCAATCGATTTTCTGTACAGCCACTACAGCGTATAATCAAGGCCACCGAAAATAGATCTACCTTTTGGTGGTCTCCGTATAATGCTGTATGAGCCGCGGCCCATGAAACATTAACCACGGCCCGGTGGTGGCCTGTCCTATATCGTTGCCAGAAGCAGGATTATGGCTAACAACCTTAAATAAAATAAAAACTACTGAGGCTAGAGGGCTGCAATTTGGTATGTCTGATGATTGGAGGGTGGATGATCAACATAACAATTTGCAGCCCTCTAGCCTTGGTAGTTTTTAAGATCTGAGGGCGGACAGATAAAGTGTGCGGACAGAATAAAGTGCGGACGGACAGACAAAGCCGGCACAATAGTTTTCTTTTACAGAAAACCAAAAAAAAAAATCACCCCAGAAAGTCGTAAATATATCTGTTGTTGTTTTGGCATTTGTTAAGATTCGTCGTTGAGGAAGTAAATTTAGAAAACAGCCAGACCCCCCACCGAGGGCCAGTATCTCTCTCTCTCTCTCTCTCTCTCTCTCTCTCTCTCTGTTGCTTAGGTTCGGCTGATTACAAAGATTTTTCTTTTCCACCTGAAGTGTTGACTCACAAATCTCTATTTGTTATCCGAGCTTCGCCTTGCAGAATGTTATCACGATAAGATTTATCTCTCTCTCCCTCTCTCTCTCTCTCTCTCTCTCTCTCTCTCTCTCTCTCTCTCTCTCTCTCTCTCTCTCTCGTCGCAGTGTTTCAGAAGTAACTATTAGCTGCTTAGCTACTTAAAAATAAAAGTTGTTTTCAAAACCTCTCTCTCCTCTCTCTCTCTCTCTCTCTCTCTCTCTCTCTCTCCTCTCTCTCTCTCTCTCTCTCTCTCTCTCTCTCTCTCTCTCTCTCTCTTCGCAGTGTTTCAGATGTAACGATTAACTGCTTAGCTGCTTAAAAATAAAAGTTGTTTTCAAAACTCTCTCTCTCTCTCTCTCTCTCTCTCTCTCTCTCTCTCTCTCTCTCTCTCTCTCTCTCTCTCTCTCTCTCTCTCTCGTCAGTGGGTGCCACAGCAACCAAGGATAACTCAAGAAAAATCACGAATCTCGCTGGATTTTTTTTTTCAGATAACGCCAGTTGTCATGTTCCTCGGTGACATGACAGATACAGAAAGGACCCCCCCACCCCACCCCACCCCCAAAAAAAGGGTTAATGACCTTTGCCTCGTTGACTCACCTTTTCCAGTCGCTACTGACGAACGTAGATTGATGCGAAGGAAGGTCTAGAGACCTTTATTGGGCCTCTGAGAAGCATCAAAGCAGAACTGACCTTCCCCAAGCGTACCAAGATTGCCCGTGGCGCTGATTTGTTCCAAACGATTAGGTTTCGGGTCTGGGTAATGGGGCCCCCGTTTGGGGGTTAGTGCCGTCAGTGCACCTCACGGGATGCACTGTAGGCGTTACTATAGGTTCTTTGTAGTGTCCCTTCGGCCCCCCC
>NC_089742.1:47368742-47383742 GCF_040412425.1 Macrobrachium rosenbergii | reverse complement strand
ACAGACCCAGTGGATCTTCGACAGACCAAGTGGAACACAACAGACCCAAGGGAACCTCGACAGACCCAAGTGGAGCACAATAGACCCAACGGAACTTCAGCAGTCCTAACGGAAGTTCGTACGAGTCCTAACTTCAGTGATAATAAAAACCGCGTAGTTGAAGATGGGTGTCACTGCGCGTGCGCAAGGTTCCTTCCATCTTATACCTAGATTTTGAATTCTCCTCTACCTTCCGTATTCCCATATTTGAATAATCTTCCATTTCAGGATGCCTTTTGATAATTTGAGTCTGAGTTGGTGGAGGCCACTTCATTGCTCGAAAAAATTACAAGAGTTTACAGGGAACATATTTGCAGTGCCTGCAAGCAGTGAGGAAAACAGTTGCTTACAGTATACGTATTCATGTTGTGGTCTCCTGCCATTATCATAAACTACGGTTTAAGACAAGTAAACAATGCGCTGAAGTTTCTTCGGCGCAATCGAGTTTTCTGTACAGCCGCTACAGCGAATAGTCAAGGCCACCGAAAATAGATCTATCTTTCGGTGATCTCGGCATAATGCTGTATGAACCGCGGTCACTGAAACTTTAACCACGGCCCAGTGGTGGTCTGTCCTATATCGTTGCCAGACGCACGATTATAGCTGACTTTAACCTTAAATAAAATAAAAACTACTGAAGCCAGAGGGCTGCAATTTGGTGTGTTTGACGATTGGAAGGTGGATGATCAACATACCAATTGGCAAGCCTCTAGCCTCAGTAGTTTTTAAGATCTGAGGGCGGACAGGAAAAATGCGGACAGAAAAAGTGCGGACGGACAGACAAAGTTTATAGAAAAGTTTACAGAAAACTAAATTCACGGTCATGTAATGGTTTGTACATAATGAATGGTAAAATCTTAGCAAATGATTTTCGTTTTAGGATTTCATGAATGGGGAACGTAGGGTAGATTTGAAGAACTTTGTCTATGACGGAGGAAACTTTCTACTGACAGCATCCTAATTCTATTTTTAGATTATCACCAAAAATCAATGCAAGTGGTTTATTATTATTATTATTATTATTATTATTATTATTATTATTATTATTATTATTATTATTATTATTATTATCAAACGGAAGTTGGGGTTTTAACCATTACTATTAACTCTGTGGTTACGAAAATGAATGAGTCTTTTTTTTTATTTTTTTATTTTTTTTACATTTTTGGCAATGTACCAAGATTTGCACGCAAAAGAAAGGTGTATAATTTTAGTGTATTATTTTATCCTCAGTTTCCTGTGCTTGCACGTTGCTCTGGGGGGAATTAAGAGTTTGCTTTGGTATGCTTTCATACAAAATTTTGCACTGCTTTCTCAAGGCCCCAAGGAATAGATGATTCAGCCAAATCCGAAAGTACGGTGACAATGTAGTCATCCATTGCCGAGAATAGATTCGGAATTTAACTTCACTTCTTTATATTTTAATCTTTTTTCATAGCTGGCATTCACAGCAGAAAGCATCTTATAGGGCAGGGCCGTCCAACCCCATGGCCCCCGGGCCAGAAGTGGCCCGTTTGATTTTGAAAGTGGCCCGCTAGAGAAAAATTAAGTAAAAGTATATTTCTTTTTTTATGTCATGAAGATTTCTTATTTCTAAATTCTGATTAATTATATATATATATGTATATATATATATATATATATATATATATATATATATATATATATATATATATATATATATATACATATATATATGTATACATATATATATGTATATATATATACATATACATATACATAAACACACACGTACATACATGCATACATACGTACACACAGGTGGCCCACATGACTTTTTTTTTTTGCTTTTTCAAGAGTGCCCCCTCAAACTAAACAACTTGGAAGCCCTGATATATACGGTAGTGTAAGACGTTACGTCCCTTCGAAGCATCGTATTTTCACTTCCTTCTTTGCGCGGAAGAGATCGGTGTTCTGCTCCGTCACAAAGAACACCACCGGGCGAGTTCACAGCATTGATCCAAGAACACAAACACGCTGGCGTTCCTCTGTTCTGGCAAAGGTAGCTCGTGGAACAATGACTGGTCCTCTTTCCCCCAATTCGTCCACCATAACCTTGCAAAAGGTCAGGGTCACAAAAAAAAAAATAATAAAGAAATTAGAAAGAGAATCTGACATAAAACTGCTTATATAGTTTTATGGGTTTTTAATATTTCGACTATGAGGCATTAAGTTAATAGGGTTTAGATACTCCTTTAAAAAGGGTTGAAGGGTTTAGGTACCCCTTCAAAAAGGGTTGACGTTGCTTTTTTTTTAAAAGGTTCACGACGCCTTCAAAAACCACAGGCTTTGCAACGCCAGTGTCGACGCGAGATCTGAAAAAGTCACAAAGGAAAACAAATAATCAGCGGTTTATTCACACCTGTTAATTAAGAATGGGAAATTGGCCATTTTTTGCAATTAGAGGATATTCTTGTCTTCCAGTTTTACCTATTCTCTCTCTCTCTCTCTCTCTCTCTCTCTCTCTCTCTCTCTCTCTCTCTCTCTCTCTCTCTCTCTTGAGGTCAGCCAGTCCCTTCGTCGCCAGCGATTATGACTCAGCTCCGATCCCCATGCTACCTCCCCCTCCTCCTCCCCCTCTTCCTCCTCCTCCTCCCTCCCCCACGTCCCGACCACCAGCCGTATACCTCCCTTTACTCATGGGACTCACCCCCTGGGACTCACCCCCTGGGATTCACCCCCCGGGGGGAGGGGGCCACCTCCGTACTACGCCTGAACCCTCACTCACTCGCTATATACTCCTTTTCCTTCGCTTGGGCCCGGGGTGTTTCACCACCACCATCACATGGCGCCGAAATCAAGGGAGTGGCGCCCCCTTCTTCTTCTTCTTCTTCTTCTTCCTCTTCTCATTCTTCTTCTTCTCCTCCTCTCCTTTTTAGTAGCTCACGTGCTTCGCGGAGGTTACGGTGGCCCATGCAATCGCTGTGGTCTTCGTAGCTGTTTTGAGTTTGTGTGAATAAGGAGTCCAGGAGAAGAGGCGTGAGAGAGAGATACAGAGAGAGATATATAGAGAAAGATTATCATATTCGCCGCTTCTTCTCTCTCTCTCTCTCTCTCTCTCTCTCTCTCTCTCTCAACGTTTTAATAATGTGTAGACAGAGAGAAAGATTATTATTCGCCGCTGCTTCCTCTCTCTCTCTCTCTCTCTCTCTCTCTCTCTCTCTCTCTCTCTCTCTCTCTCTCTCTCTCTCATGAAATTCGTTGGATGAAGTGATCGCTTTCTCTCTCTTGCAGTCGCTCGGAAAGTGCGACTGATGTCGCTTGACTGAGGGCGATACCAGTCCCGGGATTCATACGTGTTTAAACCGTGTTTGTGTTTGTGGCTGTACGTGTTTGTGTCTTGTTGCAAAATTGATAATAATGATGATGATGATGATAGCAAAGTGGAATTCTAGTGGATGAGTAATGGACAAATCAAGTCCATTGGAAAATAAGTTCAGTAACGATAAAATGAGAAACTATAATATAATGATATGTAATTATTATTATTATTATTATTATTATTATTATTATTATTATTATTATTATTATTATTAAGTGCAATTACATAAGTGTAATAATCAGTTAAGGTATTAGGAAAATATCCAACCCAGGATTTACGAAAGCAATTCTCTTTTAACTCGCTATGAGAGAGAGAGAGAGAGAGAGAGAGAGAGAGAGAGAGAGAGAGAGCGTATTCTTCCGGAAATCCCCCGGGAGACGCTAGTGGATTATTACCAGGCAGAGTACGAAGGGAAGGTGGCATCTACTATTAATTCTACTACTACTACTATTACTGCTAGTACTATTACTACTACCAGGTCTAAACCCCCACCCAACTCCTACCGACTATCTAGTACTATCTACCAAACGCTACTCCCACCAATACCCCCACTCCCCCCCCATTGTCCATTTTCCATCCTGACTTGGTTGCAAATTGAACGATCAATACCTGCACCTGTTAAAACGATCGAAGAAAATAAGGTTGGAGCTGATGGAAGTACTCGAATACACACACACACACACACACACACACACACACACACACACACACACACATACACACATACGCACAAACCGTTTTCTCTCCAGAGTTTATAATAAGACACTAGACTCAGTGGGTAAACAGGTAGAAAGTATATTTATCGTAAATATATATAATTATATAAATTATATATATATATATATATATATATATATATATATATATATATATATACAGGATTAGGGGTGCTAGCGAGGAGGGGTGGGGGGGAAGGCGTACTCTGTGACTGGATAAAGTGCTCTCTCTCTCTCTCTCTCTCTCTCTCTCTCTCTCTCTCTCTCTCTCTCTCTCTCTCTCTCTCTCGTGTGTTTTAACTACTTCTGTGACCACTGTGACTCGGACAGAAAGAATTTCAAAAAAAAGGAAAAGAAATTCAATTGCAAATCTACATTTTTTATAGATGGCGTTCCCCCATTAGAAAAGACCAAAAGGCATCTCCGCTGAACAAAGAAAATAAAGACAAAAATATTGTCTGAACAAAGACAATATAAAGACAAAAATATTGTATTTCTACGATACGTGCTCAGGTGTGTGTCTGTGTGTGTGTCTGTATGGGGGAGGGGAGGGAGGGTGGTCCGTCTCCCTTGCAACAATAGACGTATCTTTTATCGATTGCGTGAAATGCACTGCACGGCCGAGCCGAGGAGAGCCGTGCAGGGATCTGACTTCAGCCAATTGCACGAATCCGTGCTGGCTTTCAGTGTACGTGAATGTGGTGCTGTTACTGACTCGCTTTTGCACGAAAACTTCAGAAACTCGGGAAGCCAAAAATGGAAGTTTGTGATCAGTAGGCCTAGTGGTGGAAATCGAAATGGTGCGCTTATTATTATTTTGATTGTGTATGTGATCATCCAAGTGTTTGTTTGTTTTTATTTCTGTTTGTGTTTGTGAGAATTTATCGCATACTGCGTTCGATAAACTTGTAAAGGAGTGACTTTGTCCCGAAATTCTCTGAAGACGGTCTAGGGAGCGCGAGCGATTTTAGCCCGCGTTGTGAAAGGGTGATTGCACCCGCTAAGAAGGAGAAGAAGAAGAAGAAGAAGAGGAAGCGTTCGATAAAGTGTAGTAAGAAAAACATCATCACTAAGACATTGATTTCTTTTTGTCTCTCTATTCCATTTATTTTCTTCTCTATTCTACGTTTATCTATTAACTAGCCGCTGTCATTCCTTTCCCAAATTCCTCAAATTCCTCGCGGCTGCATTAATGCGTCTACGCTCCGATATATTTTCTAGAACCGTTCCTCATTCTCTTGACACCGGGCTCGCCGCCCCCCCTTCTGCCATCCCTCCAGGATCCCCCTACTTACCCACAAAGCCCCCCCCCTCCCCCACGCCAGAGAAGGCGATCCGCCCCCCCGCCAGAGGAGGATATCGGTCTAACAGAAAACGGAAAACTCAAAACTATTGTCAGTGTTTGTGTGTGTCAGGGGAGGGGGGGGGTGCGTTCTCGAAACCTCCTCCATCCCAGCTACACCCACTTCGTTAACGCGTCTTGTATCCCCCCCCCACCCCGCCCCCACTTCGTAATCGGGTCTTTGTATCTCCCCTTCCCTTGTTTTGTAACTTTCAAATCTGCACCTGCATTTGCGCCTCGGTCCTAAACGTCATACCCATTTGTCTCACCTTTCCCCCCACCCCCCGCCCCCGCCCCCGCCCCCGCCCATTCCTTCCTTCCCACCCGCAACCGTCGGTTTGTTTACCGCCAGGTGTCTCGGGTGGAATAATCTCTCTCTCTCTCTCTCTCTCTCTCTCTCTCTCTCTCTCTCTCTCTCTTTTTCTTTCCATTTCTGATTTTTGTTTATTATCACATTCCATTGTTTTATTTTGCTCTCTCTTATTCTCTCTCTCTCTGTTAACTTTTTTTTTAAGCATTCGTCCATTTCTGATTTATTTGTTTATTATCACATTCCATTGTTTTATTTTTCTCTCTCTCTCTCTCTCTCTCTCTCTCTCTCTCTCTCTCTCTCTCTCTCTGTTATTTCACTTTTTGCGTTTTTAAGCATTCGTCCATTTCTGATTTATTTGTTTATTATCACATTCCATTGTTTTATTTTGCTCTCTCTCTCTCTCTCTCTCTCTCTCTCTCTCTCTCTCTCTATTTCTCTCTTTCTCTCCTCTTTTTTCAATCTCTTGTTTTATTTTGTCTCTCTCTCCTGAATTTTTATTTTTTGAAATTCGTCCATTTCTGATTTATCTGATTTATTTGTTTATCACATTCCATTGTTTTCCCCTCTCTCTCTCTCTCTCTCTCTCTCTCTCTCTCTCTCTCACAGACACGCACATACACACAGGCACACAAACCTAGGCACTTGCACTCACGCGATTGCACAGAGTGCCACTAATCACCGGCACTTGTGTACCTCCAGGAATGCAGCTGGCCAGCGCCCCTGGAGTCTTAAGGTCTCAATGTAAGTTGATGAAAAAAAAAAGGAATTCTGTTCATTTTTACACTTTTGGAAAGTTCCAGTTTTCCATCGCAAAGTTACAAAGCTTTTTTTATATTTTTCTTTAAAATTCTTTAATGGAATAGGTCTAGAAGGTGCCTTTTCTGTTTGCTAGCTCAGCAGTTTTAGTTTTCTGAAAAAGAACCCTGTTGTGCCGGCTTTGTCTGTCCGTCCGCGCTTTTTCTTTCCGCCCTCGGATCTCAAAAACTACCGAGGCTAGAGGGCTTCAAATTGGTATGTTGATCATCCACCCTCCAATCATCAAACGTACCAAATTGCAGCCCTCTAGCCTCAGTAGTTTATATTTTATTTAAGGTTAAAGTTAGCCATAATCGTCCATCTGGCAACGATATAGGATAGGCCACCACCGGTCCGTGGTTAAAGTTTCATGGACCATTGCTCATACAGCATTATACCGAGACCACCGAAAGATAGATCTATTTTCGGTGGCCTTGATTATACGCTGTACGGAAAACTCGGTTGCGCCGAAGAAACTTCGGCGCATGTTTTACTTGCATTATTCGACACCGCTAGACCTATGGGAGTTGTTATTATTATTATTATTATTATTATTATTATTATTATTATTATTATTATTATTATTTGTGTCATCCGTGACGAGCATACAGTTTTGTGAAGTGAGTTGACAGAGAATTTGAGAGAAAGAATAAAAGGAAAAAGCAAATAAGGAGATAGGAATAGAAATGAATAGACGATACAGTTTAAGTCTGATAGAACATTTTTTTGTGCAATAGATTCTCTTATGATGTGTTGCCACTTCTGGTCCAAAATGCTAAATATATCTTATTTTTCCACCTCTCAATACATATATATGTATGTATATATATATATATATATATATATATATATAGAGAGAGAGAGAGAGAGAGAGAGAGAGAGAGAGAGAGAGAGAGAGAGAGAGAGAGATTTATAATATATCCATAGTATATAAATCATTCTCACTTTTATATTATCTCCATTCTTATTCCACCCTGAGGCGTAGAGTGCAGAAAGTACTACTCTTGCGGTTTCCAATAATTATTTGGGAATATGAGAGAAAGGGAGAGAGAGAGAGAGAGAGAGAGAGAGAGAGAAGAGGAATAATAATGATACTGGTGTGTGTAAGAAATTCTTTGATAAAAGTATACCTCTCTCTCTCTCTCTCTCTCTCTCTCTCTCTCTCTCTCTCTCTCTCTCTCTCTGCTTAAATATCAAAAAAATGTTTCAGTAGACCTTACCCCACCCCTCCCTTCCCCTAAATAGACATGGGGGGTTGATATCTTGTTTATGGTAACGCATTTTTGTTGAATCTCCGGTCATTATGATTGTCTTTTGCCTATCAGCTGATTTAATTTTTATGATTTTCTTTTGCCTATCAGATGATTTAACTTATGTGATTTTATTTTGCCTATCAGATGATTTGATTTATATGACTTTCTTTAGCCTATCAGATGATTTAATTTATATGATTTTCTTGTGCCTATCAGTTGATTTAATTTATATGATTTTCTTTAGCCTGTCAGATGATTTAATTTATATGATTTTCTTTAGCCTATCAGTTGATTTAATTTATATGATTTTCTTTTGCCTATCAGATGATTTAGTTTGTGATTTTCTTTTGCCTATCAGATGATTTAACTTATATAAGATTTTCTTTTGCCTATCAGATGATTTAATTTTTATGCTTCCTCTTTCCTATCAGTAGATTTAAATCACTTTCTAATCGTTGATACTCAATTATAAATTCGTATAACTCTTCTCTTTCATTACATCCAGTGGTTCTCAATTTTATTTCAGTGATGGCACCCTAACTAATTTAATTACTACCATGGCACCCCTCTTCACCATCCCATAGCGTGAATTAACTTCTAATTTAATGAATAAAATTATTATCCATATTCAAGCTAAAATCAGCCCACTATACATTCAGAAATATACTGCACAAAGAGCATATCAGAGTTGACTCACTGATGATAATTATATGACGACTTCTGCAAATTTTTTTTTCTAGGTCCCAAAGTGAAAACCTGTAGGCATTATTTTTAAGGTTCTTTACAGCGTCCCTTAGGCCCCTAGCTGCAACCCCTTTCATTCCTTTTACTGTACCTCCGTTCATATTGTCTTTCTCCCATCTTCCATTCCTCAACCCTCTCCTAACAACTGATTCATATGCATCTTTCGAACCTTTTTTTTACTCTCAATTTCGCCTTTCAGCGCTGAATGATATCATAGGTCCCAGCGCTTGACCTTTGGCATAAATTCTAAATTCTGTTCCATTCTATTCTTTTTGTCATTTCTTCCTGTAATACGTCGATGTGTCATTTCTGTCTGTCATTTCATTGCAGCTGATGTAGGAATTGCAACTGATGTAGGAATTACAACTGATGTAGGATTGCAACTGATGTAAGAATTGCAATTGATGTAGGAATTACAACTGATGTAGGATTGCAACTGATGTAAGAATTGCAATTGATGTAGGAATTTAAACTGATGTAAGAATTGCGGCTGATGTAGGAATTGCAGTTGATGTAGGAATTTAAACTGGTGTAAGAATTGCAACTGATGTAGGAATTTAAACTGATGTAAGAATTGCAACTGATGTAGGAATTGCAGCTGACGTAGGAGCTGCAGCTGATGTAGGAATTGCAACTGATGCAGGAATTGCAACTGATGTAAGAATTGCAACTGATGTAGGAATTGCAGCTTATGTAAGAATTGCAACTGATGTTAGAATTGCAGCTTATGTAAGAATTGCAACTGATGTAGGAATTGCAGCTTATGTAAGAATTGCAACTGATGAAGGAATTGCAACTGACGTAGGAATTGCAATTGGTGTCAGAATTGCAACTGACGTAAGAATTGCAATTGGTGTCAGAATTGCAACTGATGTAGGATTTGCAAATTATGTCAGAATTGCAAATTATGTCAGAATTGCAACTGATGTAGGATTTGCAGCTGATGTAGGATTGTAGGCTAACTGATGTAAGAATTGCAACTTATGTAAGAATTGCAACTGATGTAGGAATTGCAACTAATGTAAGAATTGCAACTGATGTAGGTAATTGTAACTGATGTTAGAATTGCAACTGATGTAGGAATTGCAACTAATGTAAGAATTGCAACTGATGTAGGTAATTGTAACTGACGTTAGAATTGCAACTGATGTAGGATTTGCAACTGATGTAGGAATTGCAACTGATATAAGAATTGTAACTGATGTAGGAATTTCAACTGATGTAGGAATTGCAACCGATGTAGGAATTACAGTTGATGTAGGATTTGCAACTGATGTATGAATTGCAACTGATGTAGGAATTGCAACTGATGTAAGAATTGCAACTTGCGTAAGAATTCCAACTGATGTAGGAATTTCAACTGATATAATAATTGCAACTGATGTAGGAATTGCACCTGACATAGGGAATTACAACTGATGTAGGAACTGCAACTGATGTAAGAATTGCAACTGACGTAAGAATTGCAACTGATGTAGAGATTGCAACTGACTTAGGAACTTCAACTGATGCAAGAATTGCGACGGATGTAAGAATTACAACTGATATAAGAATTGCAATGAAGTAGGAATTGCAACTGATGTAAGAATTGCAACTGATGTTGTCTGATTATCCAACGGACGTTCGAGACTTCCCACTGATCCTTCCACGGGAGAATCCCCAGCGGACTCCTGGAAAACGTCCCTCTCCCCGCCCCGCCCTCACTCATTCCCTCCCGCTGCACCGCCGTCGGGAAAAACCAACCCTCTCTCCGTTCCGTGTCATGGGTGCCTTCCGACGTGACGTCACGACTCCCAGCAGCCGCCTGAATGGCAGGCGGCGGCGGCGGCAGCGGCCGGTGGCGTTTCCCAGAGTCACGTGATCTCGTCGAGCCAATGGGACGACAGAAAAATGGGAAGACAGTTACGAAAGGAATGATTAACCTTTCTGCCTTTTAGAGGGAAAGCATTTTTTTTTTTTATTATTATTCTTTTGTAATTCTTTTAATTCCTCTCACGTGTCCGGGAATGATGCCTGAAGAAGTCAGTAAGTAATAAGACTTCACGCCGGGATTGTTTTCCATTCGGGAGCGCTTGTTTTTCCCCGGAGATAAGTCAGCTGTAGTAGAGCAGCTCTCTGGATACAATTCTAAAGAAGCTCTCTACTTCTACGACAGGACTCTGTTCAACCTTTGTAAAGTTATCGAGGTCGTTCAATCCTCCTCTTTTTTTTTAACTCGTCTTTGATGGTGTGCACAATGTAGCTTCGAAGGCCGCCATCATTAGGGCTTCGACAAACAACGGCAACAAAATAATCTCCGTCGGATCCGTGTTGACAAAATGTTCGCGGGTGGTGATAATAGTTCTGATCTTGAACGGCCGGCCGGCCGGTTCCTGCGCATGCGCGGACTCCTAGCTTCATTCACTAGATGAGATGAAACGGGGAAATACAAAAAAAAAAAAGTTATCAAATGAAATCTTTCCATTCAGGTGACAGGTAAACGTGAGTGAGGACGAGCGAGCAAGTATGACCTTTAAGTTGGCATTGTGGTACCGCTGGTGATGCTTATATAAATATAAATATGAACACGTTTATGAAACGCTGTTTCTTTTTCTTTTTTTTATTTATTCTGCAACCTCCGGGCGATGCCAAGAGAGAGACAGACAGAGAGTTGTATATGCGTTTGTAAAAACAGCTTCTCTTCTCGTGGGGGAAGAGGGGTTGTGGGGGATAGTAGGTATTATCGTTCATTCATTTCGACTTGACGTCATCTGTTTTATAAACGAGATTCTGCTCTCTCGAGAAAAGCGATTATTGATAATATAATATATTATAATGCCGTTACGA
The DNA here is from genome assembly GCF_040412425.1 of Macrobrachium rosenbergii. Taxonomy (NCBI): domain Eukaryota; kingdom Metazoa; phylum Arthropoda; class Malacostraca; order Decapoda; family Palaemonidae; genus Macrobrachium; species Macrobrachium rosenbergii. Next base: position 47,372,371 of record NC_089742.1, on the reverse strand, counting down.
AACGGAGTGTGGGTTGGGATTTTGAATGGGGAATAATGTCGGAATATTGAGGGAGGTAATTCGCGATTGATTTTACGTAAAAATTATCGCAAGATTTTTCATTAATTGTCATTAACAGACGGTTATATATAACTTATAACTTGCCGGTTTTATACCTTGATCACTGTCGACATTACATACATACATACATACATACATACATACATGCATGCCTACATACATACAGAAAAGCCGTCTTCATGCATACATTTTTATACAGATTTGCCTGTATAAAAATTAATAAATACAAAACAAATTATAAACACACAAAGTAACAAAATAAATATAAAAAATTATAAACACGTCAGGGCATTCACAGCTGTCTGCTTAAACACATTCATTTTTAGTTTTGTGTAAAAGAAAACTGTTGAGATGGCTTCGTCTGTCCGTCCGCACTTTTTCTGTCCGCACTTTTCTGTCCGCACTTTTCTGTCTGCACTTTTTTCTCTCTGCACTTTTTTCTGTCCGAACTTTCTCTGTCCGCACTTTTTTCTGTCTGCACTCTTTTCCTGTCCGCACTTTTTTCTGTCCGCCCTCAGATCTTCAAAACTACTGAGGCTAGAGGGCTGCAAATTGGTATGTTGATCATCCACCCCCCAGTCATCAAGCATACCAAATTGCAGCCCTCTAGCCTCAGTAGTTTTTATTTTATGTAAGGTTAAAATTAGCCACAACCGTACGTCTGTCAACGATATAAGAAAGTCCACCACCGACCGATGGGTAAAGTTTCATGGGCCGCGGCTCATACAGCATTATCCCGAGACCACCGAAAGTCAGATCCAGTTTCGATGGCCTCGATCATCCGCTGTAGCGGCTGTACAGAAAACTCGATTGCGCCGAAGAAACTTCGGTGCATTATTTACTTGTTTTTATTTTATTTTTTTATTTGTCATTATATTATTTTACAATGAAATCCTTTCCGCGTTGTTTTGACGAAGCGGGTCAACAGAACAATTACCGTTGACACAAATGGAAACAGATTTCTGGAATGAAGAAAAAAGGTCGTTGAACTTACCGTAGAAACGCCATTGACGATTCCCACTCGCAAAAGAGATAGGTACAAGAATTTTCAAAGAAAAATATGAATAGCCGAAGAAAAGGGGAGACCAGTAGGGGAAAATTTCCCCTAGGTGTTTACTGATTTTACTGTTTTGGAAAAAAGAGAATTGTTCTTTTAATATAAAGAACGCCATATTGTTTAGAAGTTTGAATTTCAAGTGAATGGCCCCTGTGGTGAGCTTGTTCCATATGAATAAGGTTCATGTTCTTTATAATAATAATAATAATAATAATAATAATAATAATAATAATAATAATGATAATAATAATAATAATAATATTAATAATAATAATAATAATATTCTTTCGGAGTTTGAATTTCAGGTCAGTAGCACCTGTGGTGGGCTTGTTCCATATGAATAGGGTTCATCTTCTTTATAATAATAATAATAATAATAATAATAATAATAATAATAATAATAATAATAATAATAATAATAATAATAATAATTTCTTTTGAAGTTTGGGCTTCAGGTCAATAAGGCAGTGGTTATAATAATAATAATATGAATAATAATAATCTTAATAATAATAATAATAATAATAATAATAATAATAATTTTTATGAGAGATAATATTAACAGTTTGGGAGGTTACGAATGTAATTTTTGCTTCTGCTGATGTTGACATCGGGTGGTTTCGGTAATTTTTACGAAAATGCATTTTCAATATCTGTTTATCTGTTCTGAAGCTCTCTCTCTCTCTCTCTCTCTCTCTCTCTCTCTCTCTCTCTCTCTCTCTCTCTCTCTCTCTCTTCTTAATAAATCCATTTTCAATTTATATTTCCGTTTTGATTTCTCTCTCTCTCTCTCTCTCTCTCTCTCTCTCTCTCTCTCTCTCTCTCTCAAGTTCCTCGTTGGACGAGTCAGTATAGTTCTCGGCTAGCACTCTGCTGGGCCCGCGTTCCAGTCTCCGGCCGGCCAATGAAGAATTAGAAGAATTTATTTCTGGTGATAGAAATTCATTTCTCGATATAATGTTGTTCGGATTCCAGAATAAGCTGTAGGTCCCGTTGCTAGGTAACCAGCTGGTTCTTAGCCACGTAAAATAAGTCTAATCCTTCGGGCCAGCACTGGGAGAGCTGTTAATCAGCTCAGTGGTCTGGTTAAACTATGGTATACTTTACTTCTCTCTCTCTCTCTCTCCGTTCCAGCAACTCCTTCATTTCGGCTCACTCCAGGATTCCACTGAGAGCAGTCAGTCAGCTGAACGACTGACTGACTCTGTTGGCCTGTTATAGGCCTTATTGTGACCCCACCTCCTCTGACACAAAACTCCCTGCGTCTGGTGTTCATTTATATATTTTTTTTTTTTTAGGAAAGAGGAGAGAGAGGTTGGTGAGTTATTGTGGGGAAGGGAGATGGGTGTGGGGGGTTGGTTTCAAAAAATCTTCACAGAAGGTCGATTTCAGCGCTAGATAGAGGGTTTGAAATATCATTGGTGACCTAAAGTTTCAAGTGATATATTCCTTTGGGAGGTTAGTTTATCACTTATGCAGCCAGAGGTATGTGTATGTATATATATATGTGTGTATGTATATATATATATATATATATATATATATATATATATATATAATATATATATAATATATATACATATATATATATATTTATATATATATATATATATATATATATATATATATATATATATATATATATATATATATATATTTATATATATATTATATATATATATATATATATATATATATATATAATTTATTTATATATATATATATATGTATTTATATGCATGCTTGCACCTCACCCAAGCTCACTTCCACTGTAAGTGCACACAAAAATGAATGAATTAAGAACACTTAGAGACAAGCAAACGCACATTATTATCTTTAATTAATAATAAAAAACGCTTCTCAAATCGCATCACGGCATATTTCCAAGTACCGAAAGAAGAAGTCCTGGAACCAGACGAGTGACGCTGGAATGCTGGAATCAGTCATTGTGTTATCCGTCCTAGCTTTAATGTTATATATATAAATAGACTCTGGTTCTCGCGCATGCGCGCGCGTGTTTTTCGACGCTTGACAAAAGCGGACAGGCAGCTAGCTATCAGTTACAGTCAGCTAGCTGAAGCCACGATTGCTTGCATAGACTTTGATGTTTATATATGTCAGAGGTGATCAGATGATTCTCCTCGCAATGATTATTATTATTATCATCATTATCATTATGATTCCAGATTAAATGCTATTTTGAGAGGCCTTCTGTGTGTCGCAAGGCGACCTTCCTTCGCTCTCATTAAATAGAAACATATATATACGTTTGTTGTCAGTTGTTATGCCTTATCGAAATAGCAAATTTTTTTTTTTTTTTAAACCCGACTCGGGCGCGCCACAAAGGATTAAATTTAGACGGCGGCCGAAGTCATTCAGGAATACGTATCGTTTGCATGGCTGTGAGGGCCTGTTATGTTATGTTATGCGGGGCTAGGCGTAATTAAGGTAACGCGGCGGCGTCGCTGTTTTTCGGAGGTTTGGGGGAACGTCATGTAACCCAGTGGTTCCA
>NC_089742.1:47343742-47363742 GCF_040412425.1 Macrobrachium rosenbergii | reverse complement strand
CAGAAAACTAAAAAGGAAAAACAGTGTATCAGTGAAAAATGAAGTCATTTATTATTATTATTATTATATATATATATATATATATATATATATATATATATATATATATATATATATATATATATATATATATATATATATATTCCGCTGATTTTCGTGAAATTGATCTCAGGTGAAATTCCACTAGAGTTAAATTTCCTGAGTGAATGAAGCCCCCTGTCAAAAATCATTTGCATAATGGCGATTGATGAGAATAGACCAGTGGTTCTTAACCTGGGGGGCGTCAGCAATTTCCAAAGGGGGCGTGAGCCCTTGGAAAAAATTAAAAATTGTCTAATTATATTCATTATTCTGTTAACGAGAGTCGCTGAGAAGCAGTGTCAAGTATCTCACTATTTCATTTCTAAAAGAATAAAAACACCTCTTCTCTCTCTCTCTCTCTCTTTTTTATTTTTTATTTTCCTGGGAGGGAATTTTACTCATAGATGCAAGGGGGGCGTGGAGGGAGGGACCAACTCTTAGAGGGGGCGTGGTAATAAAAAGGTTAAGAACAGATTATTCATTAAATCAAAAGTCACTAGAATCTGTCAAGAAATGTATTAAAGAATACTGATGTCAATTTTTTTTCTTTTCATGTCCTTTATACGTCTATGGTTAATAGTTGTATTTACCCTTGATTTTTATGAATTTCTTTATATTTGTAAAATATGGAATAATGAGAACAACCAGGGATCAGGCATTATTATTATTATTATTATTATTATTATTATTATTATTATTATTATTATTATAATAAACCAATCTTTCATGAACACGGGGTTTTCATAACCGTAGAGTTTTTCCAGTTTTGTACGATTGGGAAATGATACTAAGTTAAGTTCCACATTATATATATATATATATATATATATATATATATATATATATATATATATATATATATATATATATCTGTAATATATACATACATCCATTATTATTATAAGTGGCAGCTCTTTGGTACGTGAGCAGCAATAAAATTTTAATTTCAAGCCCTGGAGGTACCAGAGAATTATATGCGAATTGATAATGATAACTGTCTTCTCTCTCTCTCTCTCTCTCTCTATATATATATATATATATATATATATATATATATATATATATATATATATATATATATATATACATATATATATATATATATATATATATATATATATATATATATATATATATATATATATATATATATACTTGGAGCAAGAACACTAAAAATTTGGAACATACTGATACAACAACTTAGCAAGAGAGAGAGTGAGTGCACGGTTCAGTGTGATTAGGTGGTCTGAACATGTAGAGATAACTGGGAGAGCAAGTCGGTGCAAAGGGTTTTTTGTACAGTTCAGAGATATTTTGGCGTAAAGTATGCAAGAATTAGACGTAACCATAAGAATGTATTGGACTGAAGAATGATTAACAAAGTCACCTCATCATCATCTTCTTATTTCCAGCCGGTGATCGCAGTGGAAGTGGCGGAGAGAGCGAGGGCGGAGGGAGTGGAGACAACATTGAGGCCAAACAGCCCAATGGTGGAACGGCGTCCTCAGCTTCTTCCACATCATCCTCCTCCGCCTCTTCCTCCACCTCCTCCACCTCCTCCTCTTCGAACAAAGGTTCCTCCTCCTCATCCTCTTCCTCCTCCTCCTCCTCCTCTGCCAACGCCAACTCCACCTCCAACTCCAACTCCACCTCCTCCTCCTCCAAGATCGTTGTCAAAGAGGAGGACTCCTCGGATACAGATATGGAGATCAAGACCATCGACCTTACAGGTATGATACGGGGATAACTCTGATATTTTTTAGTGTTTATATATGCAATATAACTAATTGGTATCTCAGACTGAAATTTACATGTTAGTGACAGTCTATTCAGCCTGTATTGAAGGAATTAGAGGCTGAAAAAAAGAGGTAACTGGTACTTGACATCTAGTGATACTGAGGAGAAGTTTCAAAGACTGGTGAAACGATCTTATAGGTATGATACCTGGATATGTTTCAAGTGTTTATATATACAATATAACTCACTGGTATCTCAGACTGAAATTTACATATTAGTGACAGTCTATTCAACCGGCGTTAAAGGAATTAAAGAGAAAGGTTTCTAAAATATTCAGCAGTGCCCCTGTTCATTTTGGGCACCTCTCAAACAATACCCAGTTCCTCACATTTGACGACATTGATACCCAGTAGCTTTAAGTGCTGCCTGCATCACCAATTGGTCTGAAAATATTCAGCAGTGCCCCTGTTCATTTTGGGCACCTCTCAAACAGGCTCCTCAGTTGATGATCATTGATACCCAGTAGATAAGTGCTGCCTGCCTCGCCAATTGATCTGAAAATATTCAGCAGTGCCCCTGTTCATTTTGGGCATCTCAAACAATACCCAGTTCCTCACAGTTGATGATTATTGATACCCAGTAGCTTTAAGTGCTTCTTGCATCACCAATTGGTCTGAAAATATTCAGCAATGCCCCTGTTCATTTTGGGCACCTCTCAAACAATACCCAGTTCCTCACAGTTGATGATCATTGATACCCAGTAGCTTTAAGTGCTTCTTACCTCGCCAATTGATCTAAAAAATTTATCACATACGAGAAATGAATTTATATTTTGTCTTTAAATTACCGGAAAAACATTTTAGTGTAGTTCTGTAAGATCAGAATTGTGACCTCTCTCTTACTAAGGTCATTTTCTTATCGTTCCTCCTCCGACAGCTCGCGTGAGCTTGCGTGAGCGGGATGGTCACGAACGAGAGCGACCTATGTCCTGGGAAGGTGAGCTCTCCGACTCGGAGCTCACCAAGCAAGCACTTCCGGTAAGTACAAAAGTCATTTCGGCTGAAAAAGGCCATTTTTTATTATTTTTTTTATTATTATTATTTCTGTTGGTATTTTGTAGTTTTTTTTTTTTCTACGTCAAGGTGAGTTTTGTTTTGTTTGTGAGTTCTACTATATATGGATGAAATGTGTCCCAATGTTCCAGGATCGTAGAACCTCATTCGGAATTCCAAAAACAGTAAGTTTTTTTTATTTTCTCGTCTTTTTTCCTGATTCATTTCATCTTCTGTGTATTCTTACGTCAGTGACTAATTATTTGCGCCAACGATTCTCCGTCAGCGACTCATTATTTGGGTAAACGATTCTTCGTCAGTGACTCATTGGGTAAACGATTCTCCGTCAGTGACTCATTATTGTGGAAAACATTTCTTCGTCGGTGACTCACTTTGGTAAACGATTCTCCGTCAGCGACTCATTATTTGGGTAAACGATTCTCCGTCAGTGACTCATTATTTGGGTAAACGTTTCTTCGTCAGTGACTCATTATTGTGGGAACATTTCTTCGTTAGTGGCTCATTATTTGGGTAAACGATTCTTCGTCAGTGACTCATTATTTGGGTAAACTTTTCTTCGTCAGTGGCTCATTATTTCGGTAAAGATTCTTCGTCACTGACTCATAAATGTGGGAAACGTTCCTTCGTCAGTGACTCACTATTTGGGTAAAGATTCTTCGTCAGTGACTCATAAATGTGGGAAACGTTCATTCGTCAGTGACTCATTATTGTGGGAAACGTTCCTTCATCAGTGACTCATTTTAATAAACGCCTCTTCGTCAGTGACTCATAGCTCTGTACGTCTTATACTTTGAAGCCTTTTATCCAACGATTGTCAGAAAGAGAAATGCGATGTATATATACACGTGACTGGCTGTCAAATTAGAACTTCAAAAGATCAAGTTAAAATGCAATGCATTACTACCCTAATACTATTTCCCTTGTAGTTTAATAATTTACTTCCATTTTTATCTATTTATTAATTTAATTTATTTTTTTTAAGCTGATTTCTTTCTGTATTTCTCATTATCTCCTCTTATTTCTTTTTAATGAACTTCATATTCCTTAAAAGCTTGAATTTCAAGTCAGTGGCCCCTTTGGTGGGCTTGCTCCATTTGAATAAGATTCATCTTCTGAATAATAATAATAATAATAATAATAATAATAATAATAATAATAATAATAATAATAATCTTTGGAAGCTTGAATTTCAAGTCAGTGGCCCCTTTGATGGGCTTGTTCCATCTGAATAAGATTCATCTTCTGGATGATAATAATAATAATAATAATAATAATAATAATAATAATAATAATAATCTTTGGAAGCTTAAATTTCAAGTCAATGGTCCCTTTTGTGGACTTGTTACATTTGAATAAGGTTCATATTCTTAATAATTATTATAATTATATAATCCAGAAGGTAAACCCTAAAAGATTTAGTGCCATTCTCACATGCGTTATCCCGTTCAAATAGGGGTATGATTAGTATTTTTTCTATATCTTTTTATAGATGTTATTGGTGCTGCTTTGAAGACAATCTCAAGGCTCATTTCAGTGGCATTATTGGCATCCTGAATGTGTGACCCTTATTTAATAATAATAATAATAATAATAATAATAATAATAATAATAATAATAATAATAATAATAATAATAATAATAAAAGGAAAAGTTGACATGCCCTCCTTCTCAAACACTTTGAAGGTCTGTTGAGATTAGTCTGATATCTGTTCACATTTCGCAAGAAGCCCTGCTTTGCAAGACACAGATGGTCTCTCTCTCTCTCTCTCTCTCTCTCTCTCTCTCTCTCTCTCTCTCTCTCAGTGGAGAGGTCATGACACTTTTCCCCGAAGTATCTGGGCACTTCTGCTGGACGCCTGTACTCCGTCATCACTTAATTGCCGGGTTTCACTTTTAGCGCAGAATCACCCGGAGTTCTTCAGCTCTCCTCTTCCTTGTTAGTGTCGGAAGAAAAAAAAGGGGATTCTATTCGTGGGGTACGCCTTGCAGTCTTGCAGTATAGCAGAGAAGACATCTGGGGTACTCTTTGTCGATTCAATGCCCCCTTCTCAGATTCCTCTTAAGAAGTCTCTCTCTCTCTCTCTCTCTCTCTCTCTCTCTCTCTCTCTCTCTCTCTCTCTCTCTCTCTCTCTCTGCTCTATAAAGAAGACTAGCAAGGAATGTGGGGAGCGTTTGTTCGTCAGTGATTCATGATTATGGGAGACGTTTCCTCGTCAGTGACTCAGATGATTCAATTTTGATCCCATTTTTAATGGCAGGGGAATGTAGTTATTCCTCTTTATTGGACAGTTTTAAATCTTTAACTATTTTTATTTAAAGTGTCCAGATTTTCTGCTGTAAAAGCTAATGCGTTATGAGTTTTGAAAACCACGAAAAAGAATTTTGAAGAAAAGGAATAGCTGCAAGTTCATGTAGAGCTCTCACTGATTGTAATGTCAAATGAATCATTCATCTTTTTATCTTTGTTATTGTTATGTAAAAATTATAATCTTTTTCACAGTTAATAACAGCTGTCTCCTCTTCAACATTCTCAAAATACAAATGTTTCAGTCACCTGGAATTTGTATGGACTTTTCATCTGGACGCTTCCCAGAATAGATATGAAATATTTGGAGTGAAGTTCCTGGAATGTCCTGGAATCGCCTGCAATCATTTTAGTTAATCCCCTACTTTCCCAGCATTCGATTGCTCCTTCCATTTGCTTTCCAGTTAGGAAAAGTTGAAGAATCTAGTGCTGATGTTTCCAGTTTTCCATTTCTTTTTCTGGTGCCGGTGTTTCCAGTTTTCCAGTTCTATATCTAGTGCTGGTGTTTCCAGTTTTCCAGTTCTTTATCTAGTGCAGGTGTTTCCAGTTTTCCGTTTCTTTATCTAGTGCAGGTGTTTCCAGTTTTCCAGTTCTGTATCTAGGGCCGGTGTTTCCAGTTTTCCAGTTCTTCTCCCAGTGCCGGTGTTTCCAGTTCTTTATCTAGTGCCGGTGTTCCAGTTTTCCAGTTCTTTTATCTAGTGCAGGTGTTTCAAGTTTTCCAGTTCTTTATCTAGTACCGGTGTTTCCAGTTTTCCAGTTCTTTATCTAGTGCCAGTGTTTCCAGTTTTCCAGTTCTTTATTTAGTGCTGGTGTTTCCAGTTTTCCAGTTCTTTATCTAGTGCCAGTTTTTCCAGTTTTTTCTAGTGCTGGTGCTTCCAGTTTTCCAGTTCTTTGTCTAGTGCTGGTGTTTCCAGTTCTTTATCTAGTGCTGGTGTGTCCAGTTTTCCAGTTCTTTATCTAGCGCCGGTGTTTCCAGTGTTCCAGTTCTTTTTCTAGTGCTGGTGTTCCAGTTTTCCAGTTCTTTATCTAGTGCCAGTGTTTCCAGTTTTCCAGTTCTTTTTCTAGTGCCGGTGTTTCCAGTTTTCCAGTTCTTCTAGTGCCGGCGTTTCCCGTTTCTTATTTACCGAGAAGATGATAACAGGTATTATTTCCTGAACCTTATGGATTTTGTGACGCCAGTTTTAATAGACATAAATCAATCATTAATGATCATTAAATGATGCAGATACCAAAGTACCCAGTGACTCTGCTCCCACAGAGGGGCGCAAAAACTCCCCACTCCACCCATTCCCCGCCCCAAGAAGCCACCTCCTTCCTGAGGGATAAATCCAGTCCTCAGCGTTCATCGTCTTCAGCAGGGCGTCTCTGGTACTATTCCTCTCCCTCCTCGACGTATTCCAGAGGATGTCGTTTGAGAACTGACAAAATGCATGTAGTTGGATGTGAGATGGGAGGGGGAGTCAGGTAGGAGGAGGGGAGGTGTTGGGGACCAAGGGGTGTTTAACGGTCAGATGGGTGTGCCCGAAAATGCTGATCGCCGATAAGTATTAACACCATTAAGCACTCCGCCATAATTAGTTATAAATAGATGAGGAGGGGTCTTTTGGATGACCGATGGTGTTCACGGCTGCCTGTGTTTCTCGTGGGGCCGGGGGAGGGGGGCGCATACCCCCAGTGCCTCCTCCCCCTTTCCCTTCCCCCCTCCTCTCCAGCATCTCTTCCACCTCCCTCCCATCTCCCTTTTCTTGCCCCCTCTCCCACCGTCATCTCTTCCACGTCTATCTCCTCCCCCTCCCTTCAATGCGTCGTTTCTTTACTTCACCCCCCTCTCCCCTCCTTCCCCTCCTCCTCCCCCTCCCCTAATTTTGCACACCCATGGGTCGTGGTCAGTCGAGGAGGGCACGAGATAAGAAAGCCTCATGAATCCACCTGGGACTCAGGGTGAATAAATAATCGCGACTATGAATAAGGATACAGATTGAATTCCAAGATCTCTCTCTCTCTCTCTCTCTCTCTCTCTCTCTCTCTCTCTCTCTCTCTCTCTCTCTCCGCCGCCGCCGGAAGCCTCTCGCGATAGGTTATGTGCCCAGGGACACCCATCCCCCTCAGGAGAGGTCCTTCGAATGGGTACAGTTTTAAGGTACTGACGGAGGAATGAAGAAATTAAAACCAATTTCAGATAAAGATCCCGACAACACGAAGAATTCATTGTTTATTTTTTTTTTATTGGATCATTGGTCGGCGTCAGGAGGAGGTGAGTGAGGAGGAAGATCTGGGGTGGGTTTTTCCTGCTTTTTTTTATTTTTTTTTTTTTTTTTTTTTAACTCCTAGAGGCCAGGAGGCGCGGCAGTAACTCACCTGAATTAGTGGGGTAGGAGTGGTTTTGGTCATTCGGAGGTCAACATTCTGCGGTCAAGGGATTATGGCAGGATGGTGCTTTTGGAATATGCCCAAGGGCGCTTGGCTTTTTTTTTTTTTTTACTTATATTTATTTTTATTCGCTTGTTTGTTTTTGTACGTGGGAGTCCTTATTTAGCGTGCCTGCAAGATGTACTTCTTCCTAATGAACACCATAATATTCTGTGGAAGCTTGAATTTCAAGTCTGTGGTTTGTTCCATTTGAATAGGGTTCGTGTCTTCTGAATAATAATAATAATAATAATAATAATAATAATAATGATAATAATAATAATGATAATAATAATAATAATAATAATAATAATAATAATAATAATAATAATAATAATAATAATAGATGAACATCATAATATTCTTTGGAAGCTTGAATTTCAAGTCAGTGGTTTGTTCCATATGAATAGGGTTCGTTTTCTGAATAATAATAATAATAATAATAATAATAATAATAATAATAATTCTGTAATTCCCTAATAACCCTAATAATACTTCTATCTAATCACCATAATAATAATAATAATAATAATAATAATAATAATAATAATAATAATAATAATAATAATAATAATAGATCGCCAACTTATGATGTGTATGTGTGTGTGCGTATGTGTGCACATGAATGTGCATATGAATATAAACCTATTACAAACACACACCTTTATTTTGCCGTGTTTATCCTGTCATTCAAAGAGACATCCATAATAATAAAAAAAAATCCTAACCCATTAACTGAATAATGTACAGTAATATTTACCTCCAATTCCAAAATATTTTTTTTTTTACATTTTTAGTTTTAAGAAGTAAATGAACATGTTAGACATCATACGCCTTCAGATTCATAGGAAAATCGCTAACTGCTTCCGTGTTCCTTGATTTGTGTTGTCATTTAAATTTTTAAAAATCCATGTAGACTTTTGAAAAATTTTCTGTTTTCCTGATATTTTCGTTCTACTCAAAAGTTGAAAAAGAAATGTTAAAAGAAGAAATTTGATCAGTAGTGTTGAAAATAATATTCTAAAATCAATTTTTAAACTTCTTTCTACGTTATGTGCCACATATATATTTTTTTCTATCCGCCCTCAGATCATAAAAACTACTGAGGCTAGAGGGCTGCAAATTGGTATGTTGATCACCCACCCTCCAACCATCAAACATACCAAATTGCAGCCCTCTAGCCTCGGTAGTTTTGATTTTATTTAAGGTTAAAGTTAGCATAATTGTGCATCTGACAACGACATAGGATAGGCCACCACCGCGCCATGGTTAAAGTTTCATGGGCCGCGACTCATACAGCATTATACCGAGACCACCGAAAGATAGATCTATTTTCGGTCGCCTTAATTATATACGCTGTAGCGGCTGTACAGAAAACTCGATTGCGCCGAAGAAACTTTGGCATTATTTACTTGTTATTTATTTTGGAGAGTTTTTTTTTTCATTCTGGAAGCATTAAATGCGGTTCTTTCAATATGAAACCATTAAGTAATTTCTATTTATTTTCTGTACGTTAAATAACAACGTGTATCGATTGTGCATTAATTCAAAAATAATAAATGACGTTTATTTGTTTTGAATTATTATATGTAGGGTATTAATTTGGGAGAATTGAATGAGGTGTATTGAATCAGGTATTATTAAATGGTGTGTATTGATTTAGGAAGCATTAAATGAGGTGTATTGATTTTAAGAGTATTAAATGAGGTATATTGCTTTCGAGAACATTAAATGAGGTGTATTGATTCTGGCGGCATTAAATGAGGTGTATTGTTTTTGGAAGCATTGGATGGGGTGTATTGAATCAGGAATTATTAAAGGAGGTGTATTACTTTTGGGAGAATTAAATGAGGTGTATTGGTTTTAGAAGTATTAAATGAGGTGTATTGATTTGAGGAGCATTAAATGAGGTGCATTGACTCTTGAAGCATTAAATGAAGCGTAATGAATCTTGAAGCATAAATGAGGTGCATTGATTCTGGCAGTATTAAGTTAAGTGTATCGATTCGAAGAGTATAATTCGCTGTTTACATTCGGAGTCTGTAATTGATTGTTTATATTCGAAGAGTGTGATTCCCTGTTTGTATTCGAAGAGTGTAATTCATTGTTTATATTCATTGTTTATATTCGAAGAATATAAATCATTGTTTACATTCGAAGAGCATAGTTCATTGTTTAGATTCGTTGTTTGTATAATTCATCGTTTACAATCGTTGTTTATATTATTAGAAAATATAATTCATTGTTTATGTTCGAAAAGTATATTGTTTATAGTCGAAGTATAAAAATTCATTGTTAACATTCTAAGAGTATAATTAATTTGTTACATTCATTGTTTCTATTCGAAGAGTAGATAATTCAATGTTTACATTTATTGTTTATATTCGAAGAGTATAATTCATTGTTAACATTCTAAGAGTACACAATTCATTGTTTACAATCGTTGTTTACATTCGAAGTATAAATTCACCGTTTGCATTCGAAGAACACAATCCATTGTTTGTGTCCGCCGTCGCGTTTTTGTGAATGAAAACCTGATGCCTCTTTTATGAATGGCTGGAACGCCCACTCACCAGCGACGCGGTGATACTCTCCCGTTCGGGTTATCGCAGACCGTCTGTAACCTTGGGCGCTGGAACCGAGGCGGCGTGATCATTCCAGAGCAAGGAAATGAGAGAGAGAGAGAGAGAGAGAGAGAGAGAGAGAGAGAATCACTTTAACCCGTATCGTCTCAGCCACACCTCTTTTTCAAAAAGTGCCCCCGTGAGGTCATCTTCGCAAATGGCGCAATCTCTCTCTCTCTCTCTCTCTCTCTCTCTCTCTCTCTCTCTCTCTCTCTCTCTCTCTCTCTTGAGTGCTGGTGGTTAATACAGAACTTCATGGAAAGTGTTGTGTAAAACAAGAGGTAGAACCAAAGCTTGGGTTATTTATATTTATATATATATATATATATATATATATATATATATATATATATATATATATACATACATATATATATATATATATATATACTATATATATATATATATATATATATATATATATATATATATATATATATATATATATATATATATATATATATATATTATATATATATATATATATATATATATATATATATATATATATATACATATATTTATATAACATACACATATTTACACTGAACACTAGCATTTCACCCCTTTAGCCTGAACACCAAATTTAGCTCCTAGCTGTCAAGTTTGTCCCTTAAATTTTCGAAAGTATTTTGGTTACAATCTCTTATCATTCACAACAACATTATGTTATAACCGTTACACAAGAATCCATTATTTCCTGTTCGTGTTATTCTTCCATCCCCTTCCTTTCATTTTTTTTCATATTACGTAATTCAAGATTGAGATAAGAGAACATCCGTACACTCTGTCAGTCGACAGAGGACGGGAACAGAGAATAAAAGAAGTAAAAAAATGCTCCGAAGTTTCTTCGGCGCAGTCGAGTTTTCTGTGCAGCCTCTAGTGTATAGTCAAGGCCACCGAAAATAGATCTATCTTTCGGTGGTCTCGGTATAATGTTGTATGAACCGCGGTCCATGGAACTTTAACGACGGCTCGGTGGTGGCCTGTCCTATATCGTTGCCAGATGCGCGATTATGGCTAGCTTTAACGTTAAATAAAATTAAAATTACTGAGGCTAGAGGGCTGCAATTTGGTATGTTTGATGATAGGACGTTGGATGATCAACGTACCAATTTGCAGCCCTCTAGCCTCAGTAGTTTTTAAGATCTGAGGGCGGGCAGAATAAAGTGCGGACGGACAGACAAAGTCGGCACAATAGTTTTCTTGTACAGAAAACTAAAAGTAAGAAATAAAAGAGAGATAAGGAAATGAACATTTTTAAAAATTAGCTGTTTATCCTAGTTCTTTCTCTATCTTTCTTTATGACATCTTTGTCATGATTTGATGAACATATTGCCCATTTGTCAGAGGAGTTAAACAACTCAAAAAATGTTTTTTTTTTTTTTTTATACAGCAGATAGCCCGTTCTTTGTGCCATATTGTGGTAAAACGTCCTATTTGTATTTGTAATACTAGCCGCTAGGTGGTATGACATGTCACTATTATAGAGGGTACAGAGAGTTTTAATCTTTCAGTTACCTCTCCTGAAAAATAGCAATTTCTGATTTATGTCAGTCTTCTAGCAAATGAGCTGTATGTATATGTGACGCCTTTCTCTTCTAAGAGTGACTTGTTCTGTTCTTCCTGGAAGGAGATTTTAGCCATTCGAGAAGAAGAAAATGCATATTTCCCCCTGAACCTCTTGAAGAAAGGTCGCCATCTTTGTATTGTTGCTAGATCCTAGGGTAAGTAATTGAGAAATTGCTTTTTCAGTTTTCTGTAACAGAAAACTATTGTGCCGGCTTTGTCTGTCCGCTCTCAGATCTCAAAAACTACTGAGGCTAGAGGGCTGCAAATTGGTATGTTCGTCATCCACCCCCAGTCATCAGACATACCGAATTGCAGCCCTCTAGCCTCAGTAGTTTTTATTTTATCTAAGATGAAAGTTAGCCATAATCGTGCTTCTGTCAACGATACAGGAAAGGCCACCACCGGGTCGTGGTTAAAGATTCATGGGCCGCGGTTCATACCGAGTTTTAATTTACTCTCCTACAGACTGATTGATATGGAAAATTAAATTGGTGTTACAGCATCCGTGGTCATGGACTTCTCGACTACGCGTTTGGTATTCATTAAAATATTACGTTCTTAGGAATTGACTAAAATGAGATTAGGGCGAAAATATAAACTTGGTAGAGGCTTTTGTTTGTGTGTGCGTGTGTGTGTGTGTGTGTGTGTGTGAGTGTGGATGTGTCTGTGTGGCTGTCTACGTGTGTGTGTGTGTAGCAGGGTAGATAGAGCTTCTAAGAGGCTGTGCATGTTGAACAGAAAAAAACAATATTATAGAATGTAGAGTCTGTGAGGTCTTGTTTTGATGAAGTTGGTGGGGTGGGTGGAGGTAGGGGTATTAGGTAAGGGGGGATGTTGACGACAAAGCTAGTGGGTGTTGGCGAGCGTGTGTGGGTGTTGTTGAAGAGAGAGAGAGAGAGAGAGAGAGAGAGAGAGAGACATCACACCACACCGTCACAGATTCGTGTCGCCATTGGAAATTGGTCCTTATTTGCATCTGGGTTACGCGAAGTCGGAGGTGTGTGGTGCAACGGCATTAGAATCAATCAATCAATCAATTATCGATTTAAAGGGGCGGCTTGACTTATTATTGCCGCCGTTAACCGGAGGGTAAAATGGACTATGGATTTCATGAGAGGGGAATGGATTGATTGTTTGGCTTCTCTCTCTCTCTCTCTCTCTCTCTCTCTCTCTCTCTACAAACTCTCTCTCTCTCTCTCTCCTCTCAATAGATAAGACAGACTTGCATAAATAGCATGTTTACAAACTCACCACTCCACGGCCAGCCTGACCGCCCAATAGATAAGTCGTTCTCTATAACGCTATCTGATTTCAATGGCATTTATGGTTCGAATTTGACCAGGACAGATATGTATTTATACATATATATTAATATTATATATCAATGGGTATTTATGGTTAATATTTATATGTATATATATTACATATATATATATATATATATATATATATATATATATATATATATATATACATATATATATATATATATATATATATATATATATATATATATATATATATATGTTTATTTAATTGAAATTAAAACTTTCCTGGTAAATATTTGGCTTAAACTTTCTTCTCTCTTTTCTGTAGTTTTATAGTTTCTCATTTTGCTTTTTTCCAATTTTCTAAACTCTTCCTTGGCTTTTTCTCTCATTCCCTCTCTCTCTCTTTCTTTATTGTCGTTATGTAATCATTTTCGTTTTTCTCCCATTCTTTTTTTTCCTGTTCTTTTTTCATTGTCATTTTACAGTCATTTTCATTCATTCATTCCTCATCTCCTCCACTTGCCTTGAGTGCTCTTCCTCCCTCCTCCTCCTCCCCCCTCCTCCTTCCTCCTCCTCCTCCTCTCCTCCCTCCTCCTCCTCCTCCTCCTCCTCTTCTTCTTCTTCTTTGTGATGCTTTCTTCTTCTTCTTCCTTCTCTGTCTCTCTTTTTCATCCTGTCATTTTATAATCATTTTCATCCATTCATTCCTCATCTCCTCCACTTATTGTGATGCCTTCTTTCTCCTCCTCCTCCTCCTCTCCTCCTCCTCCTCCCTCCTCCCTCCTCCTCCTCCTCTTCTTCTTCTTCCTTCCTCCTCTCCTTCTTCTTCTTCTTCTTCTTCTTCTTCTTCTTCTTCTTCTTCTTCACAATCATTTTCATCCATTCATTCCTCAACTACTGACCTTCTCCTCCCCTGTGTCCCCTCCTCCCTCCTCCTCCTGGGTCCTCCTCCCCTCCCTCCTCCTCCTCCTCCCTCTTTCTTCTTCTTCTTTTCCTTCTTCTTCTTCTCTCAAACGAAAACTGACCTCTGTGCTTGTGTCTCCGATAACATTTTGAGGGGAGGAGGGATGGTAAATAAAGCCCGTCAACCCCCTCCCCCTTCCCTCCTCCCTCCTCCATCCTCCTCCCCGTGTGACATAGGTGGGGGGGAGGAGGGGAGTGTCCTCAGCCGCCGCCGCCGCCGCCTTCGTCGCAGCCGCTGGTGTCCAGGTGTTACATGTTTTGGAGCGAAGTTAAAACTCTTCTCGTGTTTCTATATTTTATTGCAAGTAGGACTGGTTATCTCTGCTTTGCTTCCTTGCTCTCTCTCTCTCTCTCTCTCTCTCTCTCCGCCCCTGAGACGTCCCTGCTGCCCTCCTTCGAGTGGGTGTGGGTAGGTCTAGGTCTTCAGGGGAGGGGGAGGGGGAGGAGGAGGAGGAGGAGGAAAAAGGCTTGTGCACGGAGTCCTTGGTGGTGCAGATGGCTCTGATGTCATTTTAGGTTAGGTGAAGAAGATGGCTTGATGTCGTGTCAGCAGTCGGTTTGTAGAAGCTGGAGGTCTAGGCCTATGTGGTGTCAGTTTTAGCAGGTCCTTCTGACAACAAAAGAAGAAGAAGAGAGAGAGACTTTGTGGCAGCAGTCGGTTTATAGGAGCTGGAAGTCTAGGCCTATGCGGTTTCAGTTTAGCAGGTCCTTCTGACAACAAAGAAGAAGAAGAAGAAGAAGAAGGAGAAGGAGAGTGAGAGAGTTAGTGTATTTAGTACTTTCTGCTTAATGGGGGTTTGGTTAATGCCATCATTACACCTCACGCGGTGCACTGTAGCCATTACATAACAAGGTTCTTCTCAGCGTCCCTTCGGCCCCTAGCTGCAACCCCTTTCATTCCTTGTACTGCAACTTCATTCATATTCTCTCTCTTCCATCTTACTCTCCTCAACCCTCTCCTAACATTTGTTTCAAAATGCAGCTGCGAGGTCTCCCTCCTGTTACACCTTTCAAACCTACCTACTCTCAACTTCCATTCCAGCGCTGAATGGCCTCATAGGTCCCAGCGCTTGGCCTTTGGCCTAAATTCTATATTCCGTTTCATTCTTTGTTTTCCCTTTACCTACTCTTACTTCCTATTGAGCGGCATATTCTTTGGAAGCTTGAATTTCAAGTCAGTGGCCCCTTTGGTGGGATTGTTCCAAATGGATAGTGTTCATCTTCTGAATAATAATAATAATAATATTGCAAAACCTGTTCGTTAATTTTTTCTATTGAAGGTGTAGGTCTTTTGGTTTCCAGTAGCAAAGTAGGATTTTCTTCTCGTCCCAGAGTATCCTTGCAATATCCTCCTAGATCTCACTCACAGATCCTGTAGGACGTCTCTTGAAGCCCGAGACTTCGCAAGGATCCACGTGAAGGACTTTCTATCTTTCAAAAGCGGCTCGAAGTTCCGTTACTTCTCAAAAATTTCAATTAGAAGTTGCTCTATAACTTTCAAAAATTACCTTTCAAATTCTCACAGCTTTCGAAAAGCAAACTTCAAGATTACGTAGCTTTCAGTTAGTTAAAATGTAGTTCTCCTTTCCTGCAGTTCTTTTGGGTTTCGTAGGATTCTTTGTTAAGCTCTGAAAGGTTTTTGTAGATTACTGAAAATCTTGTAGGCTTCCAGAAGCTTTATTAAGTGTTACAAGTCTCACAGAATTACTTGTGAAGTTTCTAAATCTCCCTGAAGACGCATTTAACTATTGTTTGCCCGTCTTTCCCTCAACCCCCTCCAACGGCCCCAACCCCCCAAGAAAAAA
Source organism: Macrobrachium rosenbergii (assembly GCF_040412425.1). Taxonomy (NCBI): domain Eukaryota; kingdom Metazoa; phylum Arthropoda; class Malacostraca; order Decapoda; family Palaemonidae; genus Macrobrachium; species Macrobrachium rosenbergii. Next base: position 47,347,902 of record NC_089742.1, on the reverse strand, counting down.
ATCCTGGAAGCTCCATAAGCTTTTCAGAAGTTATTGAAGCTTGTACATTTTTTAAGAGACCTGGAGCAGCCTATAATATAGTTTCAAAGTTTTCCGAGACTATCCTACACTTGGAGTTTTCAATAGCTCTTTTGTACCTTTTGAATATTCCCAGAAAATGTCTGGAAATCTATTTACTAGTTTTTTTATTATCTACTTACAATTTGTCTATTTATTTATCGATTTGTTAATTTATTTTTTCTTTTTCTTTTTTGACAAGTGATCTCTTCTTTCTGTATTTCCCATTACCTTCTGTTACTTCCTTCTAATGAACGCCATATTCTTTGGAAGCTTGAGTTTCAAGTCAGTGGACCCTTTGGTGGGCTTGCTCCATATGAATAGGGTTCATCTTCTGAATAAAAATAATAATAATAAAGATAATTTTTCAGAAACCTCTCTCAAAACTCCTGCAATCTGAAAAAGAAGCATTCTTTTGCATTTATTAAAACATTTCAGGCCTTTTTCAGCTTTATAGTTTCCCAAAAGCTTATTTGAAACTAACAACAGCTTTCCAGCAGTTCTCTTGAAGTTAGTATAGCTTTCTAAAAAAGAAAAGTTCCTCTGAAAGAATTCAATATGTTTACTTAACCCAGTTGCAGCTTTTTAAAACTCTTGAAGCCAATAGCGTCCTGAAAACCCTCTGGAACCAGTTCAAGAATTTCGGTGAATTATCAGAAGTAATTCAGACTTAAATCAATGAAACTTTTGTTTCTTTAATCCATTTGCGTACTGGTTAGACTTTAAGATTTACTTGTTTTACTTGTTTATGGTTAGACGTGAAAATTTTCTTGTTTATGGTTAGACTTGAAAATTTACTTGTTTCCTGGTTAGACTTGAAAATTTACTTGTTTCCTGGTTAGACTTGAAAATTTACTCGTTTCCTAGTTAGACTTCAAAATTTACTTGTTTCCAGGTTAGGCTTCAAAATTTACTTGTTTCCTGGTTAGACTTTAAAATTTACTTGTTTCCTGGTTAGACTTTAAAATTTACTTGTTTCCTGGTTAGACTTGAAAATTTACTCGTTTCCTAGTTAGACTTCAAAATTTACTTGTTTCCAGGTTAGGCTTCAAAACTTATTTGTTTCCTGGTTAGACTTTAAAATTTACTTGTTTTCTGGTTAGACTTTAAAATTTACTTGTTTCCTGGTTAGACTTCAAAATTTACTTGTTTCCTGGTTAGGCTTCCAAATTTACTTTTTTTTGGTTAGACTTGAAAATTTACTTGTTTCCAGGTAAGACTTTAAGATTTATTTGTTTCCTGATTAGACTTGAAAATTTACTTGTTTCCTGGTTAGACTTCAAAATTTACTTGTTTTCAGGTAAGACTTTAAAATTTTCTTGTTTCCTAGTTAGGCTTCAAAATTTATTTGTTTCTGGTTAGACTTGTTTCCTGGTTAGACTTGAAAATTTACTTGTTTCCAGGTTAGACTTGAAAATTTACTTGTTTCCAGGTTAGACTTGAAAATTTACTTGTGTCTGGTTAGACTTGAAAATTTACCTGTTTCTGGTTAGACTTGAAAATTTACCTGTTTCTGGTTAGACTTCAAAATTTACTTGTTTCCAGGCTAGACTTGAAAATTTACCTGTGTCTGGTTAGACTTGAAAATTTACCTGTTTCTGGTTAGACTTGAAAATTTACTTGTTTCTGGCTAGACTTTTACATTTACCTATGGGCAGTGCATCGATACAGCCAGTGAAGTCCATTACATCATCATTACATCACCCACTACGCTTAAAGGAAACATCCTAACATCCTAAGAGACAGTAATCAATGAAAGGAATTTGATGTCCGTGTTTATCCGCATGAAAATGACCTGAACAACAGCATGGACTTTGTTTATTTGTGTGTTTGTGTTGTATGTTTGTGTGTGTGCGCGTGTGTTTGTGTGAGCGAGCGAAGGCGTGAGATGGCCTGAAGGCAGAAGACCCAACCTATCTTCCGGCCGCTCCCCAAAAGTATTATTGTCCAAGAGCGCTCGTATCGCTACGTGGGAGAGAGACAGAGAGACACACAGGGAGAGAGAGAGAGAGAGAGAGAGAGAGAGAGAGAGAGAGGCTGTTACTGCTGGCGCTATTTGCCGCCGCAGATTACCTAGCAACAGGCCCTTGCTCGAAAATATGACATTCAAGAAGTTTTGCGACGTCAAAATATTATCATCAGTCGACGCTTTGACCAAAAGGAGTCCGATCGAGAGACAGAGTCTGGAAGGAAGAACTAAAAAAAAAAAAAAAAAACTCTCTCAGACAGAGACTTTTAGGGAGTTGCACACGACGAAGATGATGATGATGATGATGATGCTGATGCGATGCCAAACGGAGATATGACTTGTCGTCGGAAATGCGGAATATGTCGGGTTTTTTGGCCCGCGAGGAATTCCAGGTATGGCCGACATGACAAATCCCTCGGAGCGAGGAATGACGCTGGCCCGCCGCCTTCTTCTTCTTCTTCTTCTCATTTCTTTTCTTATTCTTCTTCTTCTTCTTCTCGTTTCTTTTCTTATTCTTCTTCTGCTTCCCTCTCTTCATCTTATTCTCTCTTTTTTCTTCTTCTTCTTCTTCTCCTCCTCTATTCGTCTTCTTATTCTCCTTCTCTCTCTTCTTCTTCTTCTTCTTCTTCTTCTTCTCCTCCTTCTCTCTTCTTCTCATTTCTTTTCTTATTCTTCTTCTGCTTCCCTCTCTTCTTCTTATTCTCTCTTTTTTCTTCTTCTTCCTCTTCTTCTTCTTCTTCTTCTTCTTCTTCTTCTTCTTCTCTATTCGTCTTCTTATTCTCTTTGTCTCTCTTCTTCTCCTTCTTTTTCTTTTTCTTCTTTTTTCTTCTTGTTTTCTTCTTCCTTTTCTCTCTCTTCTTCTTCTTTTCTTCTCCTTCTTGTTTTCTTCTTCTTCTTCTTCTTCTTCTTCTTCTTCTTCTTGTTCTTGCTGTGACGGAGGAGGGATCTTTTGGAAACAGGTACCGCATTTTCCTTTTGAAGTGTTTTTTTTTTTTTTTTTTTTTTGGGGCAAAATGTCCTGTTTTCCCGCCCATGCCCCGAGTTCTTACGACGTGTTTGTTTTCCGTCTGTGCCCAAGTTTGTAAATTCTTGTTTGTGAATTCATTTTAATTTTCTGAAAAGAAAACTATTGTGCCGGCTTTGTCTGTCCGTCCGCACTTTTCCTGTCCGCACTTTTTTTCTGTCCGCACTTTTTCCTGTCCGCCCTCAAATCTTAAAAACTACCGAGGCTAGAGGGCTGAAAATTGGTACGTTGATCATCCACCCTCCAATCATCAGACATACCAAATTGCAGCCCTCTAGCCTCAGTAGTTTTTATTTTATTTAGGGTTAAATTTAGCCATAATCGTGCTCCTGGCAACTTTATAGGATAGGCCACTACCTGGCCGTAGTTAAAGTTTCATGGGCCGCGGCTCATACAGCATTATACCAAGACCACGAAAGATAGATATGTTTCCGGTGGCCTTGATTAGACGCTGTAGCGGCTGTGCAGAAAACCCGATTGCGCCGAAGAAACTTCGGAGGATTTTTTACTTGATTTTTTTTTAAAGATAACGTGTTGTAATGTTATGATAATGAACTTGTGGTTATGGTTGATGATTAATTTTAAGATTACTGAAGCCTTCTGTGGGCAGTTATAAAATCCACTGACTAGAAATAAAATCTGTATGACAGACATAGCTAAAAATGTCATATATATTAACTGACTTAACTAAAATGCAAATTTCCTCTGTATTATTGATAACTTTCCCATTGTCGATTAAAATACTTTTCTGTTAATAATTCGGTAATGTGTTCGGACACACTTTTGTTTTACATGTCATGCTTTATATTTTACCTATATTCTTGTATATATATATATATATATATATATATATATATATAAATATATATATATATATATATTATATATATATATATATATATATATATATATATATATATATATATATATATATGTGTGTGTATATGTGTAAATTCAGTCTTTTTTATATATATCGACTCCTTTCAAGTACATTCACTTTCTTTATTTTTCAGATAAATTAGTATAATTTTATGAACTAAGGATGTATTTCAATATTTTTGCACATACACACACATATATATATATATATATATATATATATATATATAT
>NC_089742.1:47306242-47336242 GCF_040412425.1 Macrobrachium rosenbergii | reverse complement strand
CAAGCAAAAATCATACCAAAGAATATATAAAAGTGAGAATCACAACTCAAATTCGCAAGCAAGAATCACAACCAAAGAAGAAATAAAATTAAGATTCACAACTCAAATTTCGCAAGCAAGGATCACACCCAAAGAATAAATAAAAGTGAGAATCACAACTCAAATTCACAAGCAAGGGTCATAACGAAAGAAGAAATAAAAGTGAGAATCTCGACTCAATTCACAAGCAAGGATCACACCAAAGAATAAATAAAAGTGGTAATCACAACTCAAATTCACAAGCAAGAATCACAGCCAAAGAAGAAGTAAAAGTGAAAATCACAACTCAAATTCACAAGCAAGAATCACAAACAAAGAAGGAGTAAAAGTGAGACTCACAACTCATAATTGCAAGCAAGAATCACAACCAAAGAAGAAGTAAAAGTGAGAATCACAACTCAAATTCGCAAGCAAGAATCACAACCAAAGAAGAAGCAAAAGTGAGAATCACAACCAAAGGAGAAGTAAAAGTGAGAATCACAACTCAAGCTCTGGCAAGAATCACAAACGAGGAGAGTAAAAGTGAGAATCACAACTCAAACTCACAAGCAAGAATCACAACCAAAGGAGAAGTAAAAGTGAGAATCACAACTCAAACTCACAAGCAAGAATCACAACCAAAGGAGAAGTAAAAGTGAGAATCACAACTCAAATTCACAAGCAAGAATCACAACCAACCAGAGCGACATTTATCCAAGGGCAAGAGAAATATGAGAGCAGGCAGAAAGCACTCGCTTGCAAAGCACTTGCTGACTCTTGTATACAAAACAAAAGAGGTGTTTTATGACAGATTCTTGGTTTCTCCGGGGTGGGCTAATTTTTTCTAAGCGTCATTATTATTATTATTATTATTACATATTATTATTATTATTATTATTATTATTATTATTATTATTATTATTATTATCCTTGTCAAAGTCATTTATATTATTATTTGTCAAAATCATTATTATACATGTTATTATTATTATTATTATTATTATTATATTATTATTATTATTATTATTATTATTATTATTATTATAATTTGTCAAAATCATTACTATTATTATTTGTCAAAGTCATTATTATTATTATTATTATTATTATTATTATTATTATTATTATTATTATTATTATTATCCTTTGTCAAAGTCGTTACTATTATTATTTGTCAAAGCCATTATTAATAATAATAATATTATTATTAGTATTATTATTATTATTATCCTTTGCCAAAGTTATTATTATTATTATTATTATTATTATTATTATTATTATTATTATTATTATTATTATTATTATTATTATAGAGATTCTTAACAGGAAATAATATTAGAATTTTTTTTTTTTTTTTTTTTTTTTTTTTTACTTTTTAGTAAGTCCATCATGCCTGGTTGTATGTCGATCTGAAATGGTTCTTTTTTATTCTAATTGAATAATCTCGATGAAAGCCATTTTTGTAATCATTTCTGAGTAGCTATTTACTCTTACGATTATGTAGCCACTGAGTTTTTGTATTTTGTGAAACCCAGGTTTTCCCTATTTTACGTAACCACTGAATTCATTGTTCTTTGTAACCGATGGAGAAATTTTGTCTCTGTGCCCTGTTTGGAGAGCAGTTTCCGTTTAAATAATTAGCGCGTTCTCCTTCTCAGCCTCGGACTCGGAACAGTATGGATTTAGGGCGCCTTGCGTCTTGACCTGACCTGACCTGACTTGACCTGCTGTGAACTTTCTGGTATTTGTTTACGACAAAGTTGACTCGACTATAGCTATACATATCTCTGTCTCTCTCATTTGTACTCAGTATGGATTATGGCCATCTTGCCTCATGACCGGACCTGACCTGACTTGACCTGCTGTGAACTTTCTGGTATTTGTTTACGAAAAAAGTTGACTCGACTATAGCTATACATATCTTTGTCTCTCTCATTTGTACTCAGTATGGATTATGGCCGTCTTGCGTCATGACCGGACCTGACCTGACTTGACCTGACGTGACCTACAGTGACCTTTCTGGCTTCTGTCTACTACGAAGTTGTCTGGACTATTGCTATCCCTATCTTTCTCTCATTTGTACTCAGAATGGATGATGTGCACCTTGCATCTGACATGACGTGACCTGACGTGACCTTTCTGGGTTCTGTTTACGACGAAGTTGTCTGCGCTCTCTCTCTCTCTCTCTCTCTCTCTCTCTCCTCTCTCTCTCTCTCTCTCTCTCTCTCTCTCTCTCTCATTTGTACTCAATATGGATTATGGCTGTCTTGCGTCATGACATGACCTAACCTGACCTCCTCACTTCTTGACCTGACTCCGCTGGACCTTCTGGCTTATTTACAAATAAAGTTGATTCTGACTATAGCTATATTATCTTGTTCTCTCTCATTTGTATCAGTATGGATTATGGGCACTCATTATGTGACCAGATTCTGACCTGGACTTGACCAGACGTGACCTACAGTGACCTTTCTGGCATTTGTTTACGACAATGTTGACTATAGGTATCTCTCTCTCTCTCTCTCTCTCTCTCTCTCTCTCTCTCTCTCTCTCTCTCTCTCTCTCTCTCTCTGACAGTACTGCATGGATATTGGGCGCCTTGTGCCATGACCTGACCTGACCTGATTTGACCTGACGTGACCTGCAGTAACCTTTCTGGCATTTGTTTATGAGAAACATTCCTTGCCCTCAAAAGTTGACCGGACTAGCTCTTTCTGTCTCTCATTAGTATACTGTTATTGCAAAGACTCTCTCTCTCTCTCTCTCTCTCTCTCTCTCTCTCTCTCTCTCTCTCTCTCTCTCTCTCTCTCGCAAGCAGCCCCCAACTTGTAAACCAGTTCAAGAGACTCATAAGTTGATCGAGACTGGTATCTAGATTTCCCGTTTCTGTAAGTGAAAGCTTAGATTCTGTTCCTTTATTCTTGGTATAGATTTCAACTCATTCAAACACTTCCTCACTCTGGTCTCGGGTCTCATTGTAGCCCGGTGTCCGATCACCGGAGGCCATCCAGGCGTGGTTTTGTTTTGCGTGGAAGAATCTGTGTTGTGTTGAACTTCAAGATTTAAATCCACTGGCAAAATTACGTGGTAAGTTCCTTGTCGTATTTCTGTCTCTCTGAGAGAGCGGTCGTGACGTGAGCAATTCTTATATTTTAATAATTGTCTTATATTTTTATCTATTTGTTTATTAATTTGTTAATTTATTTTCTTTTCTGATAACTGGTATCTTCATTCTGTATGAATATTACTTCCTGTTACTTCTTTCAAATGGACACCATATTCATTGGAAGCTTCTAGAATTTCAAGGCAGCGGTCCCTTTGGTGGGCTTGTTCCATATGAATAGGGTTCGTCTACTGTATATTAATAATAATAATAATAATAATAATAATAATAATAATAATAATAATAATAATTTCTGAATGCTTCTTATTCTTTTCCTTGATTCATAAAACCTTCCTCCTTTACAAATGCAGTTCTGTTCTTCCATAAATCTTTCCATTGTATCTTCATTTCTTTCATCGAATATCTCTCTAACTCTCTTTTCACTAGAAGCATACAATTGTCCCGCTTTCAAAAGTCGGGATCCAGTTCTTTTTGTTTAGTCAGGTACATTTGGGTTCCCACCCCGTCGGACTACACCAAAAAATAAACAAACAGATAAAGGTGCATACTTTACACATCACATGTTTACAATCCCAGCTTCTGACGTCTGCTTCTGAAGACGCGACAATTTAAGAATCGTGTAGGGAGTAAGAATGAAGTAAGAATGTGCAATAAAGAACGGCGTGACGTAGCCCACCCATGCAGAAGGCTGGCAGATGGTAAAGAAGGAAAGATGGATTCATATAGCGTGTTTCATCTGCATAGTTAGTTGACATTCCATTACTCATGCAAACTAGCGAGAGAGAGAGAGAGAGAGAGAGAGAGAGAGAGAGAGAGAGAGGGGAGGGGAGGGGGATGTCACACAGTCAGGGTACATTTTTCGTAACTAGAGTTTTATTCCTATTTTTTTATTCTTTTTTTTTTTTGCCGTCGCAGAAACTTATAATTTGTTGCGCCCAGTTTAAGTCATTGAGAGTCCGAGACGGGCAAGTTTGACGAAAACTAGGCTAATCCATAGTTGCGTTGATGGATGTCAGTCCTTGAGTGTCGATTACACCCGCCCCTTGAATGGAGACGGGGTATATTATTCAGGAAGTATGGAAGTAGGCGTGGTTTGTGTACCCTGTTTTAATAATTTTTTTTTACGGTGAATGTATGAAATTATTTTAGTACTATTTGTCATGTTTAGTTGTGCTTTTTTGCATTAGCGATTCTTTCTTTTCATTCTGTTTTATTGTACTGTTTATTTATTAGTTTGTTAATTTATTTTTTTTTTTTTTTGAATGAGTCATCTCTTCTTTCTGTATTTCATATTACCCTCTTATACTTCTTTGGAAGCTTGAATTTCAGATCTAAGGTCCCTGTGGTAGGCTTGTTCCATATGAATAAGGTTGACCTTGTGAGTAATAATAATAATAATAATAATAATAATAATAATAATAATAATAATAATAATAATAATAATAATAATAATACTATCTTATTTACTGTATGACATTTTTATCCATATCATAGACAGGTGATAAATTTGACGTAAGCAAGTGGAAGGTATCACTATTAGGAATTAATTACTAGTGGTAAAAAGCTCACCAGAAAATTATATTAGTAAAATTGGAAACATCGCTACAAGTTATACAGAACAAGCTTACGAGAAAATTTTATTAATAATCAAAAACAACATACAAGGTACAGAACAAGCTCACGAAAAAATTATATTAATAGTTGAAAGCATCACTACAAGTTATACAGAACAAGCTGACCAGAAAATTATATTAATAGTTGAAAACATCACTACAAGTTACAATTATAACTTACAGCAGGCTACAGAAATAGCCGAGTATCATCATCGCCTGCAACTATTTTTTTTTTTTTTTTTGTACCGGTACAAAAGACAACAAGGCCTTATCGAGGCCATTATGTAACGTCCAGATTTAGAGCGACCTTTGACCTTCCAGTTCCTCGCTACAAATTTAACGAGGTTCTGGACGCAGATAAGCCTCGAGGTCAGTGTTGACCCGAGCTACCCCCTGGGACCTCCTCCCCCCCACCCCCACCCCGCCCCCACCTCCCTTTCATTCCCTATGATTTTTGTATGTTAGATGTTTATCCTTTCTGTGATTTAGGAAATTGATTCAACACTTGAATCATGATTCAGATGAGTCATATGGTTAAGGTTTTCTTTCTGTGATATAGGATATTGATTCACAGGAAATTGATTCAGTACTTGAATCATGATTCACGTTGGTAATATTGTTAAGGTGATTTTTTTTTCTGCGATATAGGAAATTTATTCAGCACTTGAATCATGATTCAGATGAGTCATATTGTTAAGGTTATTTTTTTCTGTGATACAGGAAATTTATTCAGCACTTGATTCATGATTCAGATGGGTAATATTAAGGTACTTCTCTTTCTGTGATATAGGACATTGATTCAGCACATGAATCATGATTCACATGGGTAATATTGTTATGTTTTTTTTTTGTGATATCGGAAACTGATTCATAGGAAATTGATTCAGCACTTGAATCATGATTCAGATGAGTAATATTGTTAAGTTAATTATTTTTTCTGTGATATATGAAACTGATTCGATTCTTGAATCATGATTCGCATGAGTAATATTCTTAAGGTTATTTTCTGTGATATAGGAAATTGATTCAGTATTTGAATCATGATTCAGATGAGTAATAATATTAAGGTATATCATTATTATTTTATGATATAGGAAACTGATTCAATACGTGAATCATGATTCAGATGAGTCATATTGTTAAGGTAATATTTTTTTTCAACGAGCTGAACAAAATTTGGCTTTGGGCCAAATAGCAATGTAATGACTTTGAAGAATCGACTTCTAATATTTTTTCATTATCAATGACGATTTTATTATTATTATTATTATTATTATTATTATTATTATTATTATTATTATTATACTAGAGCTGAAATCCACTGAATTATGAAAAGCCTAGCTAAAAGAGGTGTGAAATTATATGAAGGTGGTAAATAAAAAAAAAAAAGATTGAATAGGAGCTAGAAGAATAAACGGTGATAAGCAGATAGAGAGAGAGAGAGAGAAATCGATCCAAAGGCTATAATGAGAGGCTACTATTCAAATGAGGCATCTATAACCCAGAACAAACTTTTGGGAGCAAAAGTTCCACGGTCACCACCCTGAGAGCACCCAGATAGCCCAGCTGCGACAAAATTGCGGCACTCGGGACCAACACAAAGCATATCACTGCAAGGCGGGACGCTGGGGCCCTCCTCAAAAAATTGGGACTGATATCTGTCACACAACAGAGGATTAGAGAAAGTGTTTATGTGATCTCATGTACATGATATATTCGCCTATGATGATGACGTTCTCCTTGGCCCACCCCTTACGAAATCTCGTGTGTGTGTGTGTGTGTGTGTGTGTGTGTGTGTGTGCGCCCAGTTGCCGAGATGATCTCATATTAAACGAATGTCATTGTCTCTCTCTCTCTCGAGGGAGAGAGATACCGAGAAACGCGGACACTAAAGAGGCCCCATTTTACTGTCGAAAATGTCTCCTTTTGTGGGAGAATATTGTATTTCATTGCCCGTTGCGTCGCACAAAAGAAAATCCTTCATGGAGAATATGACATAATCATGGCGAGAGAGAGAGAGAGAGAGAGAGAAGAAAAAAACACCTCGCGGTTTAAGCAGATGTTCTTAGAGTGATTCGACCTTGAAACTCAGAACTCTGGCGTTTCGCTTGACGTGGTCAATTTGTCGGAGAATGGGCAGAGAATAGGAAAGGTCATTTTCTACTCTTTTTTTTTTTTTTTCTTTTTATTGCTTTGCATTCTGCCCACTTTTGCCCCTCTCCTTAGGGGGTCCCCTTTTTCTCGCCTGGAGTCAAAGAAAGGGAATATTTTCAGCCTCTGCCTGTCTCCCCCCCCCCCGTCAGTGCACCTCACGAGCTGCGCTGTAGGCATTATTTAACGTTCTCTGCAGCGTCTCTTCGTCCATTAGCCACAACCCCTTTTATTCGTTTTACTGTACCTCCGTTCCTATTCACTCTCTTCCATTTTACTTTCCACCATCTCCTAACAATTGATTCTTAGTGCAACTGCTTTGAGGTTTTCCTCCTGTCAAGCCTTTCAAACTTTTCTACTCTCAATTGCCATTTCAGCGCTGAATGGCCTTATAGGCCCCACCTCTTGGCCTTTGGCCTAAATATTCTATTCTGTTCTATTTTGTTCTATTTCTCTGCCAACGAAATTTTTGAGGAGATAATGTTGTCACTCGCGTATTAGTCTATTTGTCTCTGTCTTGACAGTAAACAATGGAATTAATATTCAAATTACAGTTCAGTTTACCATGGAGTTGATATTCAATATACAATTCAATTTACAATTGAGTTAGTATTCAATTCAATTTACAATGGAGTCAATTTCTATTTGTCAATGGAGTTAATATTCAAATTACAGTTCAGTTTACCATGGAGTTGATATTCAATATACAATTCAATTTACAATTGAGTTAGTATTCAAATTACAATTCAATTTACAATGGAGTTGATATTCAATATACAGTTCAATTTACAATTGAGTTAGTATTCAAATTACAATTCAATTTACAATGGAGTTGATATTCAATATACAATTCAATTTACAATGGAGTTAGTATTCAGATTACAATTCAATATACAGTGGAGTTATTATTCAGTATGCAATTCATTTTACAGTAGAGTTAATATTCAATAAACAATTCAATTTACAGTGGAGTTAATATATATTCAATATACAATTCAATATACAATGGAGTTATTATTCAATATACAATTCAATTTACAGTGGAGTTATTATTAATATACAATTCAGTTTACAGTGGAGTTAATATTGAATATACAATTCAATTTACAGTGGAGTTAATATTGAATATACAATTCAATTTACAGTGGAGTTAATATTGAATATACAATTCAATTTACAGTGGAGTTAATATTGAATATACAATTCAATTTACAATGGAGTTAGTATTGAATATACAATTCAATTTACAATGGAGTTAGTATTCAATATACAATTTATTATACAATGGAGTTAATGTTCAATATACAATTCAATTTACTGTGGAGTTAATATTCAAATTACAATTCAATATACAATGGAGTTAAAATTCAGTATACAGTTCAATATACAATGGAATTAATATTCAATATACAATTAGTGTTCATATCCACGGGAGATTTCCCCAGATAATAAGATACAATTCTCCTTGTATTTTAATAATATTCTCACATTTTTATCTATTTATTTATTGATTTGTCGATTTATATTTTTTTTCTTTTTTAATAAGGGATTTCTTCTTTCTATATTTTCCTTTACCTCCTCTTATTTCTTTTCTAATGAACGCCATAATATTCTTTGGAAGCTTGAAGTTCAATAATAATAATAATAATAATAATAATAATAATAAAAATATAATGATAATAGATAATATGGCTTTTCTGGTGATTTGCGCCAATTCTGAAAACTCGGCGGTTTGTAGCCATGAAAACAATATCGCTCATTGTGAACAATATGTCCTATTTGTGGTGATTAAGTTAAACGCATCACTGTGTTCATCTTAAAGAACAGAGTACCCCTATTTTTAAAGAAACAATATGGCACCTGCATATGGCAATATTTCCATAACGAACGATGAATAAAGAAACTGCGCCAATTTTTCTTTGGCCGACTGTACCAAAAGAATATGGAATAAAATTAGATTTGGATAAAATTGATGAATAAATAAATAAATTAGTTAATTCATTACTTTGAGAAATTTGCATACATATATGTATATATATATATGCAAATTTCTCAAAGCAACTAATTAACTAATTTATTTATTTATTTATCAATTTTATCTAAATATATATATTTATATATATATATATATATATATATATATATATATATATATATATATATATATATATATATATATATATATATATATACAGTATGTGTGTGAGTTTATCCTTAAAATCAAAACTGCTTCAGATGAAGAATCTCGGCAGATGTGTCAAACTTATTCGTATGTGTATATTATTCTAGTTTAGAATAATATACACATACCTATTAGCCAAAAAAATATAGTTACGTGACGTCATCTTCTAAATCGGCTGATATTCTCCTCCTCCTCCTCCTCCTCCTCCTCCTCCTCCTCCTCCTCCTCCTCCTCCCTCCTCCTCCTCCTCTCTCTCTCTCTCTCTCTCTCTCTCTCTCTCTCTCTCTCTCTCTCTATGTATATATATATATATATATATATATATATATATATATATATATATATATATATATATATATATATATATATATATATATGTGTTTTTTTTTTTTGTATTGTCCTTCAGCTAAAGAGTTATAAAAGTTCCCGCGCCGTCCAGAGACACTCGGGAATTAAAGGCAAGCGTCAACAAGAGAGAGAGAGAGAGAGAGAGAGAGCCTGTTCGAATCTTGTCCGTTTCAAACGTCTGTCAGGAGTCTGTCCGAGGGACAACAGCAGCGGATAAAACAACATAAAAAAAGCAGCAGCAACAACAACAACAACACCTTCTAAAAACCACCATGTAACCATGATTGACCCCGTGCCGTGGCCGCATGGGAAGGGTGGAGGGGGGGACTGGCTGGGGGCGGGGGGGGGGCGGCGTCCCCTCGGAGCCACCTGGGGACCAGCTGCGTGATCTTCAATGTCTCATTTTACTGCGGCCTGAACAGCTGGCCTCCGTGTTACATTACATACACCAGCCAGGTACCTCCCCCACTCCCCTGGGGGTCTGCCTGCCCCCTCCTCCTCCTCCTCCTCCAGCTGCCCCCTATATGCCCCTGTGAAGGGTACCCACCCCTTTCACGTTTGAACCAGGTGCCTCTCCCATCCACCTCCCCCATCTTTCCCACTATCCACCAATCCCCTGGGGGTGTGCCTCTACCTTCCTCCACTATCTACCATACCCATGGGGGTGTAACTACCCTCCTCCACTGTCCACCAATCCCCTGGGGGTGAACCTCTATCCTCCACTAGCCACCAATCCCTGGGAGTGAACCTCTACCCTACATTATCCACCACTCCCCCAGGGGGTAAACCTACCCTCCTCCACTGTCCACCACTCCCCCAGGGGTTAAACCTACCCTCCTCCACTATCCACCACTCCCCCAGGGGGTAAACCTACCATCCTCCACTATCCACAAATCCCCTGGGGGTGAACCTCTACCTTCCACTATCCACCATACCCCTGGAGATGTACCTCTACCTTCCTTCACTATCCACCGTACCTCTGGGGGTGAACCTCTCCCCTACATTATCCACCAATCCCCCAGGGGGTAAACCTACCCTCCTCCACTATCCACCAATCCCCCGGGGGTGAACCTTTACCTTCCGTTATCCACCACTTCCCCAGGGGTTAAACCTACCCTCCTCCACTATCAATAATTCCCCCAGGGGGTAAACATACCCTCTCCACTATCCAACATACCCCCAAGGTCTACCTACCCTCCTCCAATATTCACCACACCCCCGGGGTTTACCTACACTCCTCCACTATCCAACACTCCCCACGGGCTTTACCTATCCTCCTCCAATATCCACCACACCCCTGGGGGTATACCTCTACCCTCCTCCACTATCCACCACTCCCCAAGGGGGTAACCCTACAATCCTCCACTATCCACCAATCCCCTGAGGGCGAACCTCTACCCTCCACTATCCATCCTACCCCTGGGGGTGTACCTCTACCCTCCGCTATCCACCACTCCCCCAGGGGGTAAACCTACCCTCCTCCACTATCCACAAATCCCCTGGGGGTGAACCTCTACCTGCCACTATCCACCATACCCATGGAGATGTACCTCTACCTTCCTTCACTATCCACCATACCTCTGGGGGTGAACCTCTCCCCTACATTATCCACCAATCCCCCAGGGGGTAAACCTACCCTCCTCCACTATCCACCAATCCCCCGGGGGTGAACCTTTACCTTCCGTTATCCACCACTTCCCCAGGGGTTAAACCTACCCTCCTCCACTATCAACAATTCCCCCAGGGGGTAAACATACCCTCTCCACTATCCAACATACCCCCAAGGTCCACCTACCCTCCTCCAATATTCACCACACCCCCAGGGTTTACCTACACTCCTCCACTATCCAACACTCCCCACGGGCTTTACCTATCCTCCTCCAATATCCACCACACCCCTGGGGGTATACCTCCACCCTCCTCCACTATCCACCACTCCCCAAGGGGGTAAACCTACAATCCTCCACTATCCATCCTACCCCTGAGGGTGTACCTCTACCCTCCGCTATCCACCACTCCCCCAGGGGGTAAACCTACCCTCCTCCACTATCCACCACTCCCCCAGGGGGTAAACCTACCCTCCTCCACTATCCACCACTCTCCCAGGGGTAAACCTACCTTCCTCCGCTATCCACCAATCCCCTGAGGTCTACCTCTACCCTCCATTATCCACCAATCCCCTTGGGGTCTACCTCTACCCTCCCCCACTATCACCAATCCCCTAGGGGGTAAACCTACCCTCCTCCACTATCCACCAATCCCCTGGGGGTCTACCTCTACCCTCCATTATCCACTACACCCCCCGGGGGTGCATCTACCCCCTCCTCCTCCTGCTACTCCCTATATATTCCAGTGAAGGGTAAAACCCCCCCCCTCTTTTCGCGTTATAATTCTCTACAGAATTATAAACTGACTGATACAACACAGTCAGATACTATTTAAAACGATCAAAAGAGGCCTTATGCAAATTAGCATGCTTTTTCGTACGTTAAAATGGCCACACACACACACACACACACACACACACACACACACACACACACACACGTGTACCCCCAGGGGCGGTCTGCTTCACAACATGTGTTCGAAAGTAGTGAAGTAAGTGATGGCATGTTTTGATATCATAGCTTTTATAAATGGCCTCCATCATTTTTCTTTTGGGCGATGCGGATTCCCTGAGGTTGATTTGTGTCCGTTCGTCAGTGGTGTCTTTATGCTTTTGTCATTATTTATTATTATTATTATTATTATTATTATTATTATTATTATTATTATTATGACAAGAATCATTTTTCATCATCATTATTATTATTGTGACGAAATTCATTTTTCATAATTATTGTTACAAATGCAGTTTTTCATTATTATTATATTATTATCATTGTGACAAATTAATTTTTCATGATTATTATCATTATGACAAATATCATTTGTCATCATTATTTTGATTAGGACAAATATTATTATTATTATTATTATTATTATTATTATTATTATTATTATTATTATTATTGTTGTTGTTTTGTTGTTTTTGACAAATGTAATTTTTCATTGTTATGAATTTTATGACAAGTATCATTTGTCATAATTTTTATTATGACAAATATTCCATTTTCTTATTTATTCACTACATTCCTAAATAATGGATTTTCGTCATTTCATACAGTCGAAGTCTCTCTCTCTCTCTCTCTCTCTCTCTCTCTCTCTCTCTCTCTCTCTCCTCCTCCTCCTCCTCCTCCTCCTTCTTCTTCTTCTTCTTCTTCTTCTTCTTCTTTCTTCTTCTTCTCTCTTCTCTCTCTCTCTCTCTCTCTCTCTCTCTCTCCTCCTCCTCCTCCTCTTCTTCTCTCTCTCTCTTCTCTCTCTTCTTCTTCTTCTTCTTCTTCTCTCTCTCCTCCTCCTCCTCTCCTCCTCCTCCTCCTCCTCCTCCTCCTCCTCCTTCCTCCTCCTCCTTCTTCTTCTTCTCTCTCTTCTTCTTCTTCTTCACTCTCTCTCTCTCTCTCTTCTTCTTCTTCTTCCTCTTCTCCTCTCTCTCTCTCTCCTCCTCTCTCTCTCTCCTCCTCCTCCTCCTCCTCTTCTCCTCCTCCTCCTCCTCCTCCTCCTCCTCCTCCTTCTTCTTCTTCTTCTTCTTCTTCTTCTTCTCTCTCTCTCTCTCTCTCTCTCTCTCTCTCCCTCCTTAACGTAACTTTCATTGCCTCATCTGCCGATGTCGTCATCACCCGCTATATATTACGCAGCCCTAATTGCCCGGTCCATGGCTGCCTTCATTCAATCACCACTCACTAACATCACCACCACAAGAGGCCGCTGCTGCTGCTGCTGCTCGTGGTGTTTACTTCATCATCATCATCATCATCATCATCACCACCACCACGGGGATGGCGTCATCATCACCTTTACGCCATCACGAGGACGAGATAAAGAGATAATGGGATAGAAGGGAATTTGTAACGGGACTTGTTTGTGTGTGTGTAAATTGTTGCGTTCAATTAGCTCATCGTCCCCCAAGGCAGAGGGCGAATGGAACTCGTCCTCGAGGGAGTTTTTGCTTTTGCGTCTGGTTTTCAGAGGTTTCTTAGAATTAAAATAAGTCCAAGACGACTTAAGTAATATATTATTATTATTATTATTATTATTATTATTATTATTATTATTATTATTATTATTCAGAAGATGAAACCTATGCATATTGAACAAGCCCACCAAAGGGGGCCACTGACTTGAAATTCTTTAAGCTTCCAAAGAATATTATGGTGTTCATTAGGAAGAAATAAGAGGAGGTAAAGGGAAATACAGAAATAAATGGATAAATTAACAGATAGATAAAATGGAAATGAGTAAAAGAAAGCCTGGGACAATTCTTATACTTTTTAATTAGCGAGTTGTGTTATGAGGACGAAAGAGAAAAAATAGAGAAAATTTATCACCGTCGAATTCATCAGCTACCAATCAGTCAATATATATATATATATATATATATATATATATATATATATATATATATATATATATATATATATATATATATATATAGTGGTGTTCCTTTGTCCCCTCATTATATACCTGCCCCCTGCACCTGTCTCCTTCCAGTCTCTGGACAGGGAAAGTAATAAGTCTTGTGGTGACTGCTTGTCCTTTTCCAGGTAGGTGGATTGTGTGGATCTCTAAAACAGATAGTGGATCTGTAACACTAGATAGTGGATCTGTAACACCAGGTAGTGGATCTGTAGGTGGATCTGTAAAAGAGATAGTGGATCTGTAACGCCAGATGGCGGATCTGTAGGTAGATCTGTAACAACAGTGGATCTGTAACACCAGACACCAGATAGTGGATCTGTAAAACAGATAGTGAATCTGTAGGTGGATCTGTATAACAGGTAGTGGATCTGTAGAACAGATGGCGAATCTGTAGGTGGATCTGTAAAACAGATAGTAGATGTGCAGAACTGATAGCGAATCTGTAGGTGGATGTGTAACAACAGATAGTGGATATGTAAGTGGACCTGTAAAACAGATAGTCTACAGGACAGAGACTCTAGTTCAGACTTGGTTTGTAAGATATCTCTCAAAAAGTCACAGATGGATTTAAATTGATTTTATGTAGATTTTGAGACGGTTATTGTTATGGATCCACGATTTTGAGATGGATCTGGATGTAGGTTTAGGATATTGAGGTGACTTAGATCCGGATCCAGGATTTTAACGTGGGCCTGTATTTAGATCCAGGATTTAGAGATAGATCCAGCAGACATTAGTCAAGGATTTTGAGATGGAAATGAAAGCAGATCCAGTATGTTGAGATGAGTCCAGCTTCTGATCCATAATCTTGATAAGGAAATGAATTCAGATCCAGTATGTAAAGTAGACGAAGGAGACTAAAAGAAACAAAGAAAGAGAGTAGACAAAGTAGACTAAAAGATGAAAAGAAGTAGAGTAGACAAATTATGCTTAAAGAAACAAAGAAACAGCGTAGACAGAAACAGACTAATAGAAAGAAGGAGAGCAGACGAATTAGACTAAAAGGGAAAGAGAAGCAGAATAGACGAATTAGACGCAAATAAACAAATGGAGAGCCAAAAGAACACCACTTCTGAGGCCCTCCTCCTCCTCCTCCTCCTCCTCCTCCTCCTCCTCCTCCTCCTTCCACGCCATTGAGATGCGTAATGTGAAGAAAATTCGGTTGTTTTAATTCAAAGATTTGCCCTTTGGAGGAGAGCGAGGGTCAAAATAATCTCTGTCCCTACACCGCGGTTAATTGAAGCCTTGTCACACACAGACATACACATACACCTCCGCCTCCCCCTCCCCCACCCTGGGTTATTTCGTCAGGGGATGAGAGAGAGAGAGAGAGAATTAAATTGAAATTTGTTAGAAAAAAGTAGAAAGATTTGGAAAAGGTAGGGGAGAGAGAGAGAGAGAGAGAGAATAATATTGAAACTTTGCTAGAAAAATATAAAGGTTTTTTGGAAAAGTGAAAGAGAGAGAGAGAGAGAGAGAGAGAGATAGAGAGAGAGAGAGAGAGACCTTTTCCTTTCCATGGAAAAAAAATTACGGAGGCGATTTACACAAAATGTATTTATATAAGTCTGTTTATTTTCCCCCTCACGTGTTCGGATGTTTAGACGCACTCCATAAATTCTACAAGAAATTTATCATTAATTTTGCAATAAATTTATCATAAATTTTACAAGTTTATCATAAATTGTTCAAGTTTATCGTAAATTTTGTAAGATGTTTATCGTAAATTTTGCAAGAATTTTACGAGAAATTTATCATAATTTTACGAAAAAAAATTTCATAAATTTTAAGAAAAATCTTTCATAAATTTTATGATAAATTTATCACAACTTTTACGAGAAATTTATCATAAATTTTACGAGAAACTTATCATAACTTTTACGAGAAATTTATCATATATTTTACGAGAAAATTTTATATAAATTTTACAAGAAATTTATCATAACTTTTGCAAGAAATTTATCATAAACTTTACGATAAATTTTATCATAAATCCTGCCCAAACAGGAAACACATCGAGAACTGACAGTCTTCACCAGAGAAAACTGGATAGGACTAATTTTCTCAAGCAGATATCAGCCGGCAGTCCTATCCTTGATATCTGGTGAATATGTGGTTAATAATAAGGTATTTGTTTAATAATGAAGAACTGGTTAATAACTGGCAACGCCACTCGTTAATGACGATTGTGATCAGACGGATTATCATGAAATTTTCAATCGAGTTTTTATTCAGGAGACTATAGGTCTAAAGTTTAGGATTTCGGTAACGATCTGATGTATGCTAGTAATGCACCAGCCTCGGTTTTTTTTTTTTTTTTTTTTGCCATCCCCCTAGATTAGGTTAGGTTAAAGTCAGGTTGGGTTAAGGCCTTTGCTAAACTTTGGGTGTGGGAAACATAATGAGCTTAATTTCAAGCAAATTCTACGGTTAGTTTTTAAGATATGGCGTCCCGCTTTTTTCAGGGAAAGGCCCCGGTACTCGGTTACATGTCGGGAAAATGCTACCGGGAAGTTAGCATTTAAGATTGAAATTATATATATGTTGTATATACAGTATATATATATGCATATTTAGGTATGCAATGTACCGAGTTTGCAGTAATACTGACCACGAAGCTCCCAGACACACTGAACAAGATAAGCTATCAATTGGCTCGATAGCAAGTATAGGAAATGCTTTCTGCTTATTGCTTAACTTCAGGACATTATTAATAGCAGTATTAGTAATGGCAGCTCTCATAAAATGCCAAAAGCAACCCGCAGTTCTTCACTGTATCTTTTAGTGTGTGTCAGAGAGAGAGAGAGAGAGAGAGAGAGAGAGAGAGAGAGAGAGAGAGAGAGAGAGATAATGGAAAGTACCCAGCACTTCAACTACTGTTCTCTGAGCGTGAACGCACTTCATGATCTCATTTGACTGGACGTTAGCGCCCCCATATTACGTCATCGTAACTCTCTCTCTCTCTCTCTCTCTCTCTCTCTCTCTCTCTCTCTGTGGGCCAATTTCTCTTCAACAGTACCACCCTCTTTCATCATGCCGTGTTTGATATAAGGAGTACCAATAGTATTCAGAGGGGGTTAGGGAGGAAGGAGGAGCGGGAAGGGGAGAACTGAAGGTAGGGGTGGGAGGAGGAGAGGCCATAGTAACAGCCAACGACCATGTGACCACAGAGGCTTCACTTGTACCCTAATTTTTTATTCCATCAAAGTAATGGCCAGTTATTAGTTCTCTCTTTCTCTTTCTCTCTCTCTCTCTGCGTTATTTCAGTTTAAAGGAATCTCCTCTCAGCGCCACCTTGCAGATCTGGCCCTCCCTCCAACTGCTTTGAACTGGAAGGGAATGAATACGCGCGCATACTTCGGAGGGAACTCCGCGCTCTTGATGTCTAGACCGAAGCTTCTACTGTAGTACCTCGAAGCCATTTTTCTTCCCCCCGCCCCCCTTCCCTCCTTCATATTTATTCTTTTTTTGTTTTGTTGCTTTCCACCTCCGATGAATAGCATCGTCATTCCTAACGACCAGAAAGCGGGCGGGAGAGGGGGAGGAGTAGGAGGAGGAGGAGCTTGGGGTTACTCTAGAAGTTGTGAACAGCACCGCCGATGTCTTGAGCTTGGTCTTGTCTTGAGTGGGTAATGTGCTCGTTTTCTCCTCTGGGCAAAAGGAGGGAGGCGGAGGGGGGGAGGGGGAGGGAGATGGGCGGGAGGAGGGACGTGGGTATGGGTATGTTGGTTTTGGGGTGGGTAGGGAAGGGGGATGGACCATTTCATGCAAGGGGAGGGGGAGGGGCAAGGAGGAGGTAAGGACGGTGCCGCCAAGTCTCGTTGGGTCGAGTGACGTAATCATCACCAGCTGTGTTGTTGTGAAGGGCCTTTCTCTCTCTCTCTCTCTCTCTCTCTCTCTCTCTCTCTCTCTGTTACGACAGTCATACATAATTGCAATCATATGCGCGTCCACACTTTGCGTTAATGCCCAAGATTACACATACACACACACACACATCCACATATCTAGAATATAACCCGGTGATTATATCATCAAGAGGAGGATCATGGCAGCCGAGCGGTCTTTTAAATAAAATGAGCAATGCAGACTTGTGCATTGTTCGTTTGTGTGTATTGAAAACACATGCGCTTTGTGCATTTGTTCATCTCCGAACAGGGCAGAGTCAGCACAGACAGAGAGAGAGAGAGAGAGAGTACTGGCCTAAGATAACAGACCATGCAGAGGCATAAATCACGGGAAGAAATGAACCAGATGCTCTAAGGCGCTTTTTTCTTTTTTTTATTCGTTGGTTTAGCTCTTCAGAAAAATGTGTTCCCCCAGAGAAGGCATTCTCAAATGAAACCAGTTTCAGTGAGTTTCAGTCTGTGTGTGAGTCCAGCGTCTGTCAGTTGGTATACAGAGATTATAATGTAGGATAGGTTATGATTAGGCCATGGTGCAAGATACGCGCCATTTTGGGGAGGATGGGATGTGTATAAATATGGCGAGTCGGATAAACGGGTCCGCTTTTTTTGTGGCGCTTCTCTTCCTGCCGTATGTCTCATTTTCTTATCGTCGCTTCCCGTTTCTCCCTCCCAACCCTCTTTCTCTTCTCTCTTCTCCTCTCTCCCAACAGTCTTCTTCTTGCAACCTGCAGTAGTACTAGTGATTCCCATCATCATTTTCAATCTGCTGTGTGTGTGTGTGTGTGTGTGTCTGTATGTCTGTCTGTGTGTGTCCATGGTGCTTACCCGTCCGGGGGCATTACGTGCCTGCGTGAATGTACCCTCCCTTTTCGATGATGACCCTTTGGAGGCGAGATCCCACCACCGACCTCCCTCCCCTCGCCCACCCCTCCCCTCGGTCTACGACCAACTGCCACTTGCTACCATTGGCCAAGAGGCCATGATTGCCATTTCTACATCACTGTGTTATACATCACTGTCAACATCATCACCATTGTCATTATCATTCGCATCATCACCATCATCTTGTCTCGCATCTCGACGATCCCTGGCAACTCTGCCCCGCTGTCTCTGCCTCTGCCTCCTCCTCCTGCTAGCTATAAGACTCTCTCTCTCTCTCTCTCTCTCTCTCTCTCTCTCTCTCTCTCTTTGTGGCAGTAGTTGGCAAATATTGCAATAACAATCATGCGCATCCAAACTGCGAGGATAAATTGAGTCAGGGGAATAACTTCATGATGGACTGCTGCTGGCATTCAGTGACATCGGTCTAGGCCCAGCCACTGTTGGTCCTGGTCGAGTTAGTACTATGAGGGATCATTTAACGACGTTGTCTTATTTTCAAGCTTGTACATTTACTTTATTTTCCATTTTATTGTCTGTTCAAATTATGGGACCTTTCTGGGAGAGAGAGTAGAGAGAGAGAGAGAGAGAGAGAGAGAGAAAATACAAAATATGTAAAACTGAGCAAGTAGTCTAGATTTAGATATACAATACCATCAGTGAAAAAAGTGTATATATAATATTATATATATATAGATAGTATATATATATTTTATATATATAATGTATATATATATATATATATATATATATATATATATATATATATATATATATATATATATATATATATATATATATATACTGCATATATATAAACATATATATATTGTGTGAGTGGTACTATTCTAATGAAAGGAAAGGGAGAATATAATGAACATATAACAACAAATATCAATAAACAGTGTATATCAGTAAGTAATGGACATATTTCCCTGTATCTTTGGCACTTTGGCCCGCTTATCAATCGCTGTGTGAGGTCGATGACGATCTAAATGTGGAGTGAAATTTCTCTCTCTCTCTCTCTCTCTCTCTCTCTCTCTCTCTCTCTCGTATTGCAATTCCCAGGTCTAGATTGACTTCTCTCTCTCTCTCTCTCTCTCTCTCTCTCTCTCTCTCATTATAGTCTCTTATAGGTCTAGGACTGGATCTCTCTCTCTCTCTCTCTCTCTCTCTCTCTCTCGTATTGCAATCTCTTATAGTCTAGATTGGATCTCTCTCTCGTATTGCAATCTCTTATAGGTCTAGAATGGATCTCTCTCTCTCTCTCTCTCTCTCTCGTATTGCCATCCCTTATAGGTCTAGGATGGATATTGTTAGACTGATGAATTGTATTTAATATTGAATATCGGTTGTTTTTCCTCTTACCAGTATCTTGTTAGTAATTAGAATTTTAACGAAATCTTTTAATAATAATAATAATAATAATAATAATAATAATAATAATAATAATAATAATAATAATTTGGTTTAGTTCACGCTTAGTCGACTTTGGACCAATTCGAACTGGGTAGGGGATCGGGAGGGTAGGGGAAAAGACAGTAGCCCCGGGTTCCAGCGCGCGTAGCTCGAGCCAACAAGCTCGTATATTATTTTATATATAAATATTCATATATTCATATATAAATTATATATATATATATAAAAGTGACTCTACTGAACTTTGAAGAATATGACGCAAGAGTTTTGTGGGTTCCCTGTTGTGTTCTCAGTGTAAAATTCCTTGTCCGTGATTGCAGAGTTTCATATATTTGTGGATTCAGCTGAGGATCTGTTTAAGTTAGGTCTAATTGCCCCCCTTACTCACTTTGCTCTCTCTCTCTCTCTCTCTCTCTCTCTCTCTCTCTCTCTCTCTCCGTTTCAAGTTAGAACGCAACGCATTCTCTCTCTCTCTCTCTCTCTCTCTCTCTCTCTCTCTCTCTCTCTCTCTCTCTTAAGCAAATACGGAACAAATTCTCTCTCTCTCTCTCTCTCTCTCTCTCTCTCCTCAAGTAAATACCACATTTCTCTCTCTCTCTCTCTCCACCCCACCTCTCTCTCTCTCTCTCTCTCTCATTTTGTAAGGACGATTAGCATTCTCTCACTCTTTCTCTCTCTCCGCCCTTCCCTGTTTTGCCCCCTGTTTGCATGTAATAACGATATCTCTCTTCTCTTCTCTCTCTCTCTCTCTCTCTCTCTCTCTCTCTCTCTCATAGTCCAGAATATGCAATGGTTTGATCCCCATTAGCAACAACAGTCAGCTGGCCGGGTTAAGTGGCCCTTTAGCCCAAAATGAGAGAAGAGCGAAAGAGAGAGAGAGAGAGAGAGAGAGAGAGAGAGAGAGAGAGAGAGAGAGAGAGAGAGAGGTCAGGATTGTATGGAATTCTTGTACTTCAAAAGAATCCTTGTAATGGTTTTACAACCTTCCTTGTTGTGGTTCTTGTGTTGTAATAACTTCGATTCAAAACGTCCCAGTGTTGTAGGGCTGTTGGGTGGTTTATATTGAAGACATGGGGTAGTGCCTTTTACTGTACCTCCTTTCATATTCTCTTTCTTCCATCTTACTTTCCACCTTCTCCTAACAACTGATTCACAGTGCAATTGCTTTGAGGTTTTCCTCAGACCTTTTTACTGTCAGTTTCCGTTTCAGCGCTGAATGACCTCATAGGTCCCAGTGCTTGGCCTTTGGCCTAAATTGTATATTCAATTTAATTCAAGAGAGAAGGATTTTTAGAGTATTATTTTTCTCGCTAGATTATTTTTGATTAATGAGGAGTTGCCGAATACAAAGATTGATTATTTTTCCAGGATCCGAGTATAAATTATTTTTCCAGACCGCAAAGATTTATTATTTTTCCATAATTCGAGACTCCGGAGTACAAGGGTGGATTATATTTTTCTGGAAAACAAAAATGGATTATTTTTCTGGAAAACAGAAATGGATTGTTTTTCTAGAAAACAAAAATGGTATTTTTCTGGAAAACAAAAATCCATTATTTTTCTGGGAAACAAAAATGAAATATATTTTTCTGGAAAACAGAAATAGATTATTTTTCTGTAAAACAGAAATGGATTATTTTTCTGGAAAACAAAAATGGATTATTTTTTGGAAAACAGAAATGGATTATTTTTCTGGAAAACAAAAATGGATTATTTTTTGGAAAACAGAAATGGATTATTTTTCTGGAAAACAAAAATGGATTATTTCTCTGGGAAATAGAAATGATTATTTTTCTGGAAAACAAAAATGGATTATTTTTCTAGAAAACAGAAATGGATTAATTTTCTGGAAAACAAAAATGGATTATTTTTTCTGGAAAACAAAAATGGATTGTTTTTCTGGGACGCAAAATGAATTATTTTTCTGGAAAACAAAAATGGATTATTTTTCTGGGACACAAGAATGGATTATTTTTATGGAAAACAGAAATGGATTATTTTTATGGAAAACAAAAGTGGATTATTTTTCTGGAAACCAAAAATGGATTATTTTTCTGGAAAACAAAAATGGATTATTTTTCTGGAAAACAGAAATGGATTATTTTTCCGGAAAACAGAAATGGATTATTTTTCTGGGACACAAAAATGGATTATTTTTCTGGAACACAAAAATAGGTTATATTTTTATAGAAAAAATGGATCATTTTTCTGGAAAACAAAATTGGATTATATTTCTGGAAAACAAAAGTGGATTATTTTTCTGGGACGCCAAATGGATTATTTTTCTGGAAAACAAAAATGGATTATTTTTCTGGAAAACAGAAATGGGTTATTTTTCTGGGACACAAAGACTTTACTTTCCCAGAATATTAGGAAGGATTACTTTTCCGGATCTCGAAGATTAATAACATTTATAGAATACAAAGATGAATTATTTTTCCTGAATGCAATTATTGTTTTTCCGGAATAGATTATTTCTCCAGAATAGACCAATTCATCATTTTACCGGAACACAAAGTTTGATTATTTTTCACAAATACTAGGACCCATTTTAACTCAGTGATACCATTAGATCACTGGCTAGCATATGTTAATGGTCACCCATCCAAGTGCCGACCCATTTCAAAGTCTTTCCTCCCGGAAGCATCGTTGTTACACACAGTAAAAATATATAGATGATAATTTTCTCCCTTCTTTGTATTATGGAAAAATAATGTCTTTCTATTCCGGAGAAATAGTCCATTCTTACATTCTGGAAATACCATGAATCTTTATATTCCGGAAAAATACAACAACGATGGTTAAGGGGGGAAAGATTTGAAATGGGTCGTTACTTGGATGGGTGACCATTAATATATGCTAGCCAGTGATCTGTTGATATCAGAGAGTTAACCTAGGTCTGCTTAATGCTTGGAAGGGTGACCACAATTGAAAGTTTGTCAACTTGGGCTAATGGTCTCCCATGAGCTTCTGCGTGGTGATGGGTTGGGGGCTTGCAGCCTTATTCTGGAATCCTGCACTTGCAAAATATTTTCGTGGGTGACCAGAAATATTTAAAATGGAGACTTAATAAGATTTCTCAGAAAGGTTCAAGTCTGAAATACAAATCTCTGTGATTTATTACTGGTAATTACACCTATTTATTTTTTCTTTTTAATAAGTGAGATCTATAATAATAATAATAATAATAATAATAATAATAATAATAATAATTCTGTATTTCCTACTACTTAATGTTACTTCTTTCTAATGACCATAATATTCTTTGGAAGCTTGAATTTAAAGTCAATGGCTCCTCTGGTGGACTTGTTCCATATGAATAGGGTTCTTCATCTTCTGAATAATAATAATAATAATAATAATAATAATAATAATAATAATAATAATAATAATAATAATAATAATAATTCTGTGTTTCCTATTGCCTCATGTTACTTTCTAATGAACACTACAATATTCTTTGGAAGCTTGAAGAATTTCAAGTCAATGGCCCCTTTGGTGGGCTCGCTCCATATGAATAGGGTTCATCTTCTGAATAATAATAATAATAAAGAAACTGCGCGTGCGTGCGTGCACGCGCGCGCTTACATTTGAAAGAATGAGTGTCTGAGTGTATCGTGCCATGTGTACGGCGCGAGCGTAGCGAAAGAGAGAGTGTAACAACAAATGTCTGTGCCTCACAGACAATGGAGAGGACAGAGGTTCCTTTGGAGGAAGAAAAAGGACATTGTTAACGATGTGTCACTCAAAAAATTTTCTTATTTTTTTTTTTTTTATATATTTCTCGGCCACGTGAGGCAACATCAAATGTCAAGGGTCCGGGGGCAGAGGGCAAGGGCATGCTTGACCCGAAATGTACACTCTCCAGCCCGCACCTGACCTCCGTTTGCGCGCTGGTGTCGAGAACCATAAAAGATAAGGACACAGAGAGAGAGAGAGAGAGAGAGAGAGAGAGAGAGAGAGAGAGAGAGGAAGACCTCGTTCTTTTCCACGGGATGTTCTTGGGCCAGATGGTCAGCGTCGTCTGATTTCGGAATGGCTTCGTTTTTTTTATTTTTTTGTCATTTTGGATTATTATTATTATTATTATTATTATTATTATTATTATTATTATTATTATTATTATTATTATTTTTATTATTATTATTCATACAAATCTTATAATAGCGTGAGACACAGTGGTGTAAGTGCAAATATTTACAACAATTACACCACTGTGGATTTCTTCACCATTATTATTATTATTATTATTATTATTATTATTATTATTATTATTATTATTATTATTATTCAGAAGATGAACCCTATTCATATGAAACAAGCCCACCAAAGGGGCCACTGACTGGAAATTCAAGCTTCCAAAGAATATTATGGTGTTCAGTAGAAAGAAATAACAGGAGATAAAGGGAAATAGAGAAAGAAGATAACTCTCTTATTAAAAAAAGAAAAAATAGATTGACAAATCAATAAATAAATCAAAATATAAGTTAATTATTGAAATGCAAGAATTGCATAAGGCAATTAATGCATTGCATCTCCGCTTGAACTTCGGAAGTTCCAGATGCCCGACATCCTCAGGAGGGAGGCTGTTCCACAGTCCAACGGTGTGGGGAATAAAGGACCTCTGGAACGTTGGAGAAGCTGGACAGCGAGGCAAAACATTTACTGCATATCGGTGCTTCTGCTGTTCAGCCAATATGGGCGCCCTCGGCAGGAAAAGGGAATTAGGGATCAGTTGTGAATGTGTGAATTTCTTTT
Source organism: Macrobrachium rosenbergii (assembly GCF_040412425.1). NCBI lineage: Eukaryota > Metazoa > Arthropoda > Malacostraca > Decapoda > Palaemonidae > Macrobrachium > Macrobrachium rosenbergii. The sequence continues at coordinate 47,311,327 of NC_089742.1, read as the reverse complement.
AAAATTACGCTCTAGAGCAGTGGTTCTCAACCTGGGGGGCCTTCAGCAATTTCCAACGGGGGCGCAAACCCCAGGGAAAATTAAATATTCTATAATTATATTTTTTATTCTCCTAACAAGAGTCGCTAAGAAGCAGCGTCAAGTATCCCACTAATTCATTCCTAAAAGAATAAAAACGCTTCTCTCTCTCTCTCTCTCTCTCTCTCTCTCTCTCTCTCTCTCTCTCTCTCTCTCTCTTCCATTTTCCTTTAAATCTTGGAGGGAATTTGACTCATGGGTTTAAGGGGGCCGTGGAGGGAAGGACCAACTCTTAAGAGGGGGCGTGGTAATAAAATGGTTAAAAACCGCTGCTGTAGTTTCCATTTTCATCCTCTATATTGGCAAGATTTTTTTAAGTTTCCAAATCGTACTTTATCGCTGATTTTAGTTAAAGATAAAGTCCTCCTTAGCCTCTGTAGGCTCATAGGGCAGGCGCTGATCCCCTGTTTCTTAAGTCAGATAATACGTGACCAGAGTTTGTGGTTATAATTTTTTTAAAAGATAATTTGTGATAATTTCTGCCCTAATTAAAATAAGTCTATGAGATATCTTTCTCTCTTATATTTTGATGATGACAACAGCTATTTGTTCACCTGACTACCGTGGACTTTGAGACGTACAATTACTACCACTCTCTCTCTCTCTCTCTCTCTCTCTCTCTCTCTCTCTGATAATTAAACACCGCAAGATTTGGTGGCCTGGGTAAACGCCATTTTATCATTCAGGCTGTTTTTATTGCTACCTAATATAATTTTCCTTGTATTTCAATATTTCAATAATTTGCTTTAATTTTTTTCTATTTATGTACTAATTTATTAATTTATTTTTATTTTCTAACAAATTATCTCCTCTTTCTGTATTTCCCTTTACTTTCCACACTTCTTTCTAATGAACACCATAATAATAATTTCAAGTCATAATATGAATAGGTTCATCTTCTGAATAATAATAATAATAATAATAATGAGTATATATGCTTAATATTACGTTATCATTAATTTCCCGTTTTATTGAATCTGAAAAATTACTGAATTCTGCATTTTTTTCTATTTTTAGTAATTTTTAGGCAGAACAGAAATCCTCTTCATTGTTTTCATTTTTAGTTTTCTGTAAAAGAAAACTATTGTGCCGGCTTTGTCTGTCCGTCCGCACTTTATTCTGTCCGTCCTCAGATCTTAAAAACTACCGAGGCTAGAGAGCTGCAAATTGGCATGTTGATCATCCACCCTCCAATCATGAAGCATACCAAATTGCAGCCCTCTAGCCTCAGTAGTTTTTATATCATTTAAGGTTAAGTTAGCCATAATCGTGCTTTTGGCAATGATATAGATAGGCCACCATCGGGCCGTGGGTTCAAGTTTAATGGGTCATGGGCTCACATTAGCCGAGACCACCGAAAGATAAATCTATTTTCGGTGGCCTTGATTATACGCTGTGGCAGCTGTACAGAAAACTCGATTGCGCGGAAGAAACTTCGGCGAATTTGTTACTTGTACGTTCTGTTCTCGAGAACTCCTCAATTAACATTACTTTCAAGTAATCCTCTTTTTTTTTTTTTCATTTTGTGCTTCTCGAAAGTAGTAGCACACTCGGCTGACGTCACCGCTTATTAGCATATCCGTTCACTATCCCCTGACTGCTGATATCATGGACTAAAGTAGATTGCTTACTCAGCAAACAGGGAATATCGTTTTACGTTCGGAATCGTCTGTTGCATCATCGACTTAGCTTAAGTCCTTGCTTACCTATTGATCTATTTATGTATTTGTGTAGTAATTTGGTCATTCGTTTTTTCTTCTTTAATAAGCGAGGTCTCTTTCTGTATTTCATTTTACCCTCTGTGGGTTCTTTCGAATGAACATATTGTTTTGAAGCTTGAATTTCAAGTCAGTGGCCCCTTTGTTCCGTACGAATAATAATAATAATAATAATAATAATAATAATAATAATAATAATAATAATAATAATGTCTGTTTGCTCCATACGAATAGGGTTAATCTTCTGAATAATAATAATAATAATAATAATAATAATAATATGAATTTCAAAATATGAGTAATAAATCATTTCACTGTATGGCGTGTGTTCCAGTGGTTAAAGTATTGTGAGGTTAAAGGATATTTGTCCACTTTCTATGAAAATGTAGTCACTGTATTTTTAAAATATTCAAAAACCAAAACGACTGTAATAATAATAATAATAATAATAATAATAATAATAATAATAATAATAATAATAATAATAATAATAATATTCTTTATTTCAGCTAAAGGCCATATACATGGAATATACAAAGTACAGACAACATAATACATATAAATCTAACTTTAGCTCATTTCTCTGCATTTGGCGTAATTAAAATGCTTGATTTTACTCATTACAAGTATTGGAGAACCAAATCGACAATTACGTATGGATACAAATATATTGGATAATAAATCTAAACATAGAACCTTCGGGAATCTGTTCGATTCCCGTTTTTCTAATTGGGGAATCGAACAGATTCCCGGAAGCGTTCTGTACAGATTTATTTTTTTAATATATTTGTACCAATACACAATTGCCGATTTGTTTCTCCATTCCAAGACTCGTGCCACTACAGTACGAGTCCCTAGGACCCTAGCTGCAACCCCTTTCGTTCCTTTTACTGTACCTCCTTTCATATTCTCTTTCTTCCATCTTACTTTCCTCCGCCCTCTCCTAACAATTGATTCACAGTGCAGCTGAGAGGTTTTCCTCCTGTTACACCTTTCAAACCTTTCGACTGTCAATTTCCGTTTCAGCGCTGAATGACCTCGTAGGTCCCAGTGCTTGGCGTTTGGCCTAAATTCTATATTCAATTCAATACAGTATGAATGTTTTTTTTATATTTTTTTAATTATGAGTATTATAAGATCCATAGAAATATGTTGTCGTTTTTCCTTTCAGAGAAGAAAAAGAAACCTTATAAATTATCGTTATTTCAGAACCTGTTTTTTTTTTTGCCATTTGAGAGATACAAAAAAAAAAAAGTACACAAGCATTCCTTTCAAACGATTCAACAGTACTTCATAAATCTCTCTCTCTCTCTCTCTCTCTCTCTCTCTCTCTCTCTCTCTCTCTCTCTCTCTCTCTCTCTCTCTCTCTGTGCAGTGTCAGAAAAAGAAGAAAATAGGAGAATTCAGAAAGCTCGCAAGAGCCCACACACGAAGGAGAGAGAGAGAGAGAGAGAGAGATATTGAGAGGCATAAAAATGACAGAAGATATCAAAGGGCATATTAGGGTGAACATAAGTAGGGAATAGGGGGAAGGGGGAAGGAGAAAGGAGAGGAGGGGGAAGGAGCGAGAGGGAGAGAGAGAGGGGGCGGGGGTGAAAGGTGGCCGGACAAGGGGGCGGTAACCAGCTGGATGGATGCCACCACCTGCTCCTGCTGTGCTGAAGAGAGCCACACACGTACACACACACACACACACACACACACACACACACACACACACACACACACGCACCGTATGCAGTAAAAAGATCCTACCATTTTTTTTTTCAAGTGTGTGTGTGTGTGTGTGTGTGTTTTATGTGCGTGCGTAAGTGTTCATTATTAAGAAGTGGGGTGTTAACTTACCCAGGGCTATCTCTTTGTCAGACCGCCTGCAAAATCTCTCTCTCTCTCTCTCTCTCTCTCTCTCTCTCTCTCTCTCTCTCTCTCTCTTGAGCTCGCATATCTTCGCACTGATTACAGCACCGCTCATTACTGGGTGGCGGCCCTGGACCAATATGCAACAAAGGCGTCCATTGGGAGCTCTCGCTCTCTCTCTCTCTCTCTCGTGATTTTCGTTCGTCTGTTAAAATAACCTCGAATTATGTCGTTGTACTCTAGATAGATAGAGAGAGAGAAACAGCTGGGAAAGAAGAAAGCAATGCAGAGAGAGAGAGAGAGAGAGAGAATTTTAATGGCGGCGTACCTCATAATTTGAAGTCCCCGAAGCGTCATGTTCTAACAGCTATATCAACAGATGTTAAAAAAGAAGAAGAAGAAGAAGAAGTAGTTTCAAAGTCTGCAGCAGGTGGGTGGGTGGGTGGATGGGTGCATGGGTGTAGGGAGAGAGAGAGAGAGAGAGAGAGAGAGAGAGAAAAGGACCTGTGGCATTGTATGTCTTGGTCGCGATCGTCGACCAGTTCTTGGAAAAACTCGCATGTGGCTCGACCTATTCCGTGAATAGGTCCTCCCCAGACTTTTCCATTTTGTTCGGAATGCGATCATTTGATGTTGCTTCTTTTTCTGACCCTCCCTCCCTCCCTCCCTCCCTCCCCTTCTCCCTTCCTCCCTTATCCCACCCTACTGCCCGGTCGTGATGATAGATTTTGATACAGCCACAGTTAATTCTCTGTTATTATTATTATTATTATTATTATTATTATTATTATTATTATTATTATAGTCATGGTAATTCTTTATATGTTTATATGGTTGTTTTGTCATCCTATAGTTTGCATTTAATTCTCTTATTATTATTATTATTATTATTATTATTATTATTATTATTATTATTATTTATATAGCCATGGTAATTCTTTATATGTTTATATGATTGTTTTGTCATCCTCTAGTTTGCATTTAATTCTCTTATTATTATTATTATTATTATTATTATTATTATTATTATTATTATTATTATTATTATTATATAGTATGGTAATTCTTTATATGTTTATATGATTGTTTGTCATCCTATAGTTTGCATTTTAATTCTCTTATTATTATTATTATTATTATTATTATTATTATTATTATTATTATTATATATAGTGGTAATTCTTTATATGTTTATATGATTGTTTGTCATCCTCTAGTTTGCATTTAATTCTCTTATTATTTTGTAGATTATTATTATTATTATTATTATATAGCCATGGTAATTCTTTATGTTTATATGATTGTTTTGTCATCCTTTAGTTTGCATTTAATTCTCTTATTATTATTATTATTATTATTATTATTATTATTATTATTATTATTATTATTATTCCACGTTAGTTTAGATGTTTGTTTGTCATCCTATAATTTA
>NC_089742.1:47288742-47301242 GCF_040412425.1 Macrobrachium rosenbergii | reverse complement strand
CCCAAAGCAGTAGTTTTCAGCAAGTAAAGAGGAAAAAAACGCAAAACTCGTCCAAGTTATAAATTTTGAAGTTTGGTTGGAAAACAAATTAGACACGCCCCCTTTTACGGGGCCTTCACCAAAAGGTTCATTCAGTATTAGTTTGTCGCGTTGTGAAATACAGTCATTCGGGAAAAAATGATTTTTGTTAGTAAATATGATGCTGTTAGTGTCTCGTACTTATCCGAGTAGACAGAAGCTTTGTGATACATTAACGATTTATCAAAGAGATAAGGATTACACGGGTACGGAAGAGTAAAGTTTCGTCCATATAGCAACAGAAGCGAGCTTATTATAGGTGGACGTCCGGTGTTCGAGGAAGAAGGGTTGTTGGGTAGAATCGGTTTCGGTAGAGAGGCCGACTGGGTATGCGACGCATAGTCTGGACTTTCACAGAGAGAGAGAGAGAGAGAGAGAGAGAGAGAGAGAGAGAGAGAGAGAGAGACTTGAGCACAAGTGAGGGGCTAAGGAAGACACACGTCAATTATCAACGGGGGTGTATAACATGTGTTATGGAGGGCTTAAGGGATATTGCAAGCTCGGTTGCATTCTTCTGTGTCGACTTCTTGCAATTCATTGTTGACGCATGGAATTGTGGTCTGTGGTCTTCCACAGACAAAAACTTAAACAAACAAACAAGCAAAAACACTGACTGGGTAGTACCTTTGGAGTAAGCTTGAAATGCAATGACTGTTTGTTGTTGTAGGCTGAAATCGAAGACGAAGTCCTCCACGATGGGAATCGAACATGTACAAGATAAACAACGGAAGATTTTAGTCTATATATATATAGTGTGTGTGTGTTTGTGTGTACACTCTGGATTTACATACAAAAGTAATCGTCTAGGAAGTTGAGGTAACTTTTCAGTACAAAGCAATTCCGTAAAAAAAAAAAAGAGAGAGAGAGATTCAAACCTGTGTCATTACTAAGTGGGGGAATGTTATTGTTTGAGTCAACATTTGGTGCGCAAGTGTTTGTTCATGGCATTGGTGTATGAACTGGCAAATTTTTCGGTAAATGTGTCGAGTTATGCGTCTAACTATTGCAGGTCGGGAATGTAGGAAAGTTATGCTCTCTCTCTCTCTCTCTCTCTCTCTCTCTCTCTCTCTCTCTCTCTCTCTCCTTGGACCGTGCCCTTTCTCCCTCCTTACCATCTCATCACATAACCTCCTCACCTTGCCCGTTAACCCCAAAGGAGGTTATATTTATGGCTAACCCCACCATGAAATTCATTGGCTTTCAACCGAGGTGCCTCCAACAACTGCTAACTGAAGAAGAAGAAAAAGAAGCAATGGCAGTTCTTTCTTCGCACAGTTGACAGTTACTAAAGTAGACGCATAATAGACCCGTAGTCCTAAATCTTCTCTATTCGTCATGGCTAACCTCTAATAACTGTCCAAGGAAGTGTTTTTTAGCCAGGACACATTCGTACAGCGCTCTCTCTCAACGACAAACAACAACAACGCAGACAGTGGGACTATAACTAGTATTAGCCTTTAAAAGAGGAAGGACGAGGCGGTCCGGTCTAGAGGTCTGAGGAGAGAGGGAGAGAGAGAGAGAGAGAGAGAGATTCTGTTTCCACGTGGCGTCGCTTCGTCTGCCACCACAAGGTTGAATAATTGTTTTTGTTGAAACGTGACCGCCTCTTGCCAGCCTATTATGGCAGGATGTGTAGCTCTAAGTCTCATATAAGCTGTCTTTTGCTTCTTTTATATTCGGCCCACCCAGCCTCCTCCCCCTCCGATGATGGGGGGGGGGCGGGGTTTGAGTGTGTGTATGTGTGCGTGTGTGACTGTGACTTTGTGGTGGCTTATGAATCAGATGACCTTCCCGAGGACTTGACCTGTCTTTGATAATGGTAGTAATTTGTATTATTTCAGCTGAAGGTCATAAACATACGCAGCTGGTTGGTGCAAGAGATTATAAAGTGCCCAAGGAAGAGTATTTTGTTAGGTACAGTCTTAACAGTATTGGCAGCCTTACTGTCAACAGCTAGAAGTATCGACGAATAATAGAATCTTATCAAATGACGACCACCTGTCTGAATAAAACAACGGTTCATTTATTTGCCAATTCAACCCCGTTGTACCTCTCGAAAACTTTCTTCATCGGCATCCAAGGGATGGAATTTCGTGTATCTGTACTAACAGATGTTGTCATCCGCTTTTCGCCCCCTCCCCCAGGGTTGGGGCAGGGGGGGCTAGGAGCCAGGTTGCTTGGGATTCAAGCGAGATGTTTTTGGCAACAGTAGACTCACTCACCTGGCACTTTGGCCTCCCAGCTTCAAAAAGAAAAAAAGAAAAAAGTAGGTGGACAGTTCACCCGTCAGTTACAGTAAAATGATTCAATAGCCAACAATATCCTGCAGTTACGCAGCCAGTCAAAAAACAAAACAAAAAAAACAAAAGCGAAGCTGGGACAGGAAACGGTCCATAGTACTAGGTGCTATTGGTGTGGCCGGCGTGTCTCTGCTGCTTCGACAGCGCTATTATTATTTTTGTTTTTCTATTCGTTGTCGAATGGACAAACAACAAACCAACCAACCAACCAACCGACCGGTCGAAAGAAATGTTTTTATTTTTTTGTTTTGTTTTGTTTGTGTGGCGCAATTAATCCACGAATTGTTTTTCGCCGAAACGTGACGTCATCCATCAACCGTGCCAGAGACAGTAGCGAATAAATGAGAGATGTTTTTCTGTTATTCGATAGGTTTAAGACCCAGATGTTTTCAAGCCGCAGACAATGAGAGTGTGTGTGTGCGTGTGTGTGTGTGTGTGTGTGACGTTTGACTTCAGCACAGCACACAGCACAGCAGCAGCAGCAGCAGCAGCAGCCATCGAGCTTTGGTCTGTGAGAGGTGCCGACAAACTCACAGCGGCACATCTGGTCCAAATTCCGACGGCTTATCTCTCCCATCACGCTTTGTTTCAATTTGGGTAATCGTTCTGACCTCCAGGAGGGCGTCTTCGAGTGACCATAGTGACCTCACGGCTCCTACGAAGGAGGGGGAGGAGGAGGAGGCACTGCGAGCTGTTTATATGAAAGGGGATCCAAGTTTAGGCAGCCGACATCAACCTCCCCTCTCTCTCTCTCTCTCCAACACCGAAACATCTGGCCAGTTCGTAGCTGTCATGCCAGTCCCGTAATCCGCTGCTTAGCGTTTCCCATCCATTTTCTTTCGTCTCCTCTCGCTTCCACATTTCGGGGCGGCCTGCGTATGGCCGTGCCCCACCACCAGGGCCGCAAAGACAAAGGGGATGTTGAACTCTCTCTCTCTCTCTCCGATGTATCGGCAGGTACGACGAGCAAATGCAAAGGCCACAAGTGGAACCGAAGAAGAAGAAGGAGAAGAATATGGGGAGGGGGAGGAGGAGGAAGGAAGTCGCGTTTCAAAATGCATCGTTCGTGTGTGGTAACAGACGGCGGGTCCCGGCAAGAACTGTTCACTGCGGCGCGGGGGCGGGCGACTCTCGCTCTTGGGGACTCCGGGCGCAGGGGTGGAAATGGCGGCGGCTGGGGTTGGCCCTCAAGTTCATTGTCAAGGTCGGACAAGTTGAGGTCGAGAGGAGGGGAGGCGAAGGAAGATCTAGGGGGGGTAGATAGAAAAGGAGGGATAAGAACACACACACACAGAAAGATAGTTGCCAGAGAGAGAGAGAGAGAGAGCGAGCAAGAGAAAGAAAGGGAATTGCAGCAATGGTGATCACACGAGAGAAAACAATGATATGAATAATATTGCCGAAGAGAGGAGGTGGGGAGTGTAGCGAACTCGGTTGATGAGAGAGAGAGAGAGAGAGAGAGAGAGAGAGAGAGAGAGAAAGGGTGGAGGGTAGTACTAGTCTTTCGGTTCAGAGGGCAGAGGTTGAGAGTAACGTTATATTTGGTGATAATGGGGAGAGAGAGAGAGAGAGAGAGAGAGAGAGAGAGAGAGAGAGAGAGAGGTTCCACCAGAGGGACAGTGATGATGATGATGATGATGATGGCCGTTTGGTGACAGTACCACCACCAGAGGGATCAAATGCGATACAAAACACGGACGGAAAAAATTAGAAAAAAAATAAAACAGGAAACGAAACGAAAGCGGATGCCATACGCAAAAGAATGGATGATGATGATGACCTTTCATCCAAAACGACATCCACCGGAGGTTATTTGAAATGAATCCTTGGTTAACGAGATAGAAGATAGAAAATATTATGTTATATTATATATATATTAATACAACATTACGACTTGTCACTTAGGCAGTTCGTCTGTGATTACGGGTTCGAGAGCATATGTGTACGTTTGAGTAGTCGAATTTGTGCCTCCTTATCTTTCTCTCTCGGATTAGTCTAATATGCCTTGTTATCTCTCTCTCTCTCTCTCTCTCTCTCTCTCTCTTCTCTCTCTCTCTCTCTCGTATTAACACCTGTGATTTGTGGCAATCGTGACTGCGTGCAGTAAAAACCCCAAGAGTTGTTTACTTATTCTAGACGGAAAAACGAGTCTCTCTCTCTCTCTCTCTCTCTTCTCTCACTCTCTCCACCCACCCCCACCCACACCCTCCACCCCTCTCTCCCACCCACCCACCCACCCACTAACCTCCGCCCTTTGCTCATATCTCTCCCTTCCACCCCCACACTCCCTAACTCAGTCCCCCTCTCGCTCTTTGTTCTTTTGGTACAGTTATGTCTATCTACCTTCATTCCATTCTCTCTCTCTCTCTCTCTCTCTCTCTCTCTCTCTCTCTCTCTCTCTCTCTCTCTCTCTCTCTCTCTCTCTGTCGGGCAGCTTGTTTATACAGATGGATTCGTCAGCATCTCCTTGTTAACTTGTCGTCCGCAATGTCCGCTTTCTTTTATTTTTTTTGCTCTTGTTTTCGTTGATAATTTCATTATAATCACAGTCCTCCGTTGTCATTGTACTTGTCGTCATTATCGTCACACTCATTCTCTTCTTGATTGGAATAATAATACTATTAATACTAAATTGATCTAAATAAGTGTGGCTGCCACCTGACAACGAAACCGGTTTGCACAATATCGTGTGAAAGATAGGCCTAGGCTGTTTCCTGCAGAATTTTGCATGTGGCAGATAGACCTATAAGCTATTTCCTGCAGAATTTTGCGTGTGGCAGATAGACCTATACGCTATTTCCTGCAGAATTTTGCGTGTGAATGATAGGTCTATAAGTTATTTCTTGCAGAATTTTGCATGCGAAAGATAGGCCTAGGTTATTTCCTGCAGAATTTTACGTGTGACAGGTAGCCCTAGGCTATTTCCTGCAGAGCTTTGCATGCGAAAGATAGGCCTAGCCTATTTCCTGCAGAATTTTGCATGTGAAAGATAGGCCTAGATATTTCCTTTAGATTTTGCGTGTGACAGATAGGACTAGGCTATTTTCTGCAGAATTTTGCGTGTGAAAGATAGGCCTAGGGTGTTTCCTGCAGGATTTTTGCGTGTGAAAGATTGGCCTAGCCTCTATCCTGTAGAATTTTGCTTGTGAAAGATAGGCCTAGGCTATATCCCGCAGAATTTTGAGACATTACGTTACTGTGTGTATTTACCTTAATAATTTATTCTTTATTAGTATTTTTATTTTCATCACTGACATGGCAAGAAGTTTTAATGTGTCTTTCGCCTTTTCATGATTCGTACGATGTTTCAAATATATTAATATCAATCACTCAGTTAGTATATGGAAACGAGGTTACTCCGTCAGTGACAAAAAGAATTTAGTGTTTGCTAATCTGAACATCAATTTTAACATCGTGGTAAAAATGAATGAATGGAATAAGCGAAGGCCAATTTACCGTGGATAATAGAAAAAGAGTTATCTGTGTAATCATTGAAAAACCCCATCTTGCGATAGTATACTGTAAAAATCTAAAAAATATCTGGGAATCTTCTGAAATTGGATTCATCTGGATTTCATTCAACTCTTCCTTGACACGCAACGAAATCCGAGACAAAAGTTTTATTTAAGCTTTCTGAGTTTTGTTGTGTGTAGTTAGGACAAAAATACCTAAACGCAGGTGCTTGTCCTACGTAGAAGGAGGTTGAAATATCTCTTGCATGCTAAAATATGACAGATCACGTAATTTCTCGTGTGTGTGTGTGTGTGTGTGTGTGTGTGTGTGTGAGGAAGAGAGAGAGAAAGAGAGAGAGAGGGGGTGGGGTTTGTGTAAAGTAGAGATGTAGACTCACACACGTTATATATATATATATATATATATATATATATATATATAGAGAGAGAGAGAGAGAGAGAGAGAGAGAGAGAGAGAGAGAGAGACACACGTTTTATATGTATTTACACTCACGCACACACACACACACACACACACACACACACACACACACATATATATATATATATATATATATATATATATATATATATATATATATATATATATATATGTAGAGAGAGAGAGAGAGAAGAGAGAGGTTTGTGTAAAGGAGATTGACACATACACACAAGTTAATGAAATATATATATATATATATATATATATAGAGAGAGAGAGAGAGAGAGAGAGAGAGAGAGAGAGAGAGAGAGGTTCAACGTGTATTCGTTCCTGCTAAGAGAGTGAAAGGCAATTTGAACCCTCTCTGATGAAAGCCTATTTTATAAATTCGTCACCAGATCAAAGTTCATTAAAAAAAAAATGCAAAGAAGAAAAATAAACAAACATAAAAAAAAAAAGACTTTGGTAAGAATCGTAATGATGATAATCCGATCAATCTGGTCGCCAGATGTTGCGGTTTTCACTCCCAGTCACTCGATACTCGTCAAGTTCAAGGGAGATCTTCTTCATTCATGCAACCCCAGTCTCTCGGATGAAAGGCCAGGGCGCTACCAATTGACCCCCACACAGTCATAGAAGGAAGTTGGAACCTAAGTGCTTCTGTACCTGAGAGGTTTTTTCCGGACAGGCTGCCACCTAAGATAGGAGCGAATTTTGCCCAACTTCCCGACCTACCAGTGGCCCAGATGGTAGCATTTTATGCTAATATATATATATATATATATATATATATATATATATATATATATATATATATATATATATATATATATATATATTACTGAAAAAATAACATCTAAGGATTGAAAATAACTTACGATGGAAGATGAAGTATAATTGTATAAGAACAGAAGACCTGATTGGCCCCAATATGGCGTTCCAGTTCTGTTCCAGGTGTAGTCTAAACCGCGTCTATTAGGTTCCAGTTGTGTGTTCCAGGTGAGGTTTGAACCACGTCTACCACGTTCCAGCTCTGTGTTCCTGGCGATGTCTAAACCGCATCTACCAAGTTCCAGTCCTGTGTTCCAGATGTAGTCTAAACTGCGTCTACCATTTCCAGTTCTGTGCGCGTCACTAAGTTCCAGGCCTGTGTTCCAGGTGTAGTCTAAACCGCGTCTACCATGTTCCAGCTCTGAGTGCCTGAGTGCCCCGCATTCCAGGAGAAGTCTAAACCGCATCTAACACGTTCCAGCTCTGAGTGCCCCGTGTTCCAGGTGTAGTCTAAACCGCGTCTACCACGTTCCAGTTCTGTGCGCGTCTACCAAGTTCCAGTTCTGTGTTCCAGATGGAGTCTAAACCACGTCTACCACGTTCCAGTTCTGTGCACGTCTACCAAGTTCCAGTTCTGTGTTCCAGATGTAGTCTAAACCGCGTCTACCACGTTCCAGCTCCGAGTGCCCTGCGTTCCAGGAGAAGTCTAAACCGCGTCTACCACGTTCCAGCTCTGAGTGGCCCCCTCGTTCCAGGAGAAGTCTAAACCACGTCTACCACGTTCCAGCTCTGAGTGCCCCTCGTTCCAGGAGAAGTCTAAACCGCGTCTACCTACCACTTGCTGGAATAAGAAAAAAAACATTTGCTTGTAATTGTTACAGCGAGGCGGACGGGACAAGTCTAAAAGCTCCGTCTGCCTGAAGAGAGATTCAAGCAAAGTGCAAACTTGTTGTGCCCTTTCATCCTACCTCAACACTCTCATCCAGCATATTTTGTTTTTCGAATTTAGGATTTGTTATGGTGCGGATGATGATGACGATGACGAATCATCCTGGATGTACGATGAGTTAGATAGTCCTTTTCTGTTACTTGTGGGAACTGGAATCGTAAAACATTCTCTTCTATCGTCTGCGGTTTTGGGATAATCATCTTAGCCCATTCAGCTGAGGAAAAGCAAGACTCTGTTGGCATATGAGTCATCTCTCTCTCTCTCCACCTCCTCCTCCTCCTCCTCCTCCTCCTACTCACGAGGTAGGGAGGAGGAGGGGGAGGAGGCATTGCATTGCCCCCAGGAAGTTCCCCTCCCCCTTACCTTTCCTTCTCCCCTCCTCCCAATTCTTACTTGGATTCGTCACTCTGTCTCCCTACCACTGTTTCCCCCCTCCCCTTCTGCCCCTACCCTCCCCTCCTCCCTAACCGAAGTCCAGTCGCCTCTGTTCGTTCGCTGATCTCTCTCTCTCTCTCTCTCTCTCTCTCTCTCAGAATTCGATCCATGCCTGAGAGTTTTTATGACATTTTCCCCTCTGGAGACCATTACGTGTTTTTGTATGGAGTATATATATATATATATATATATATATATATATATATATATATATATATATATATATATATACGTACTTTCTTTTATTTCTTTTTTATGAATGTGCAGGACCCTTAAGATTGATTTATTTGAATAATGAAGTTGAATATAACAAATTGATAAGGTAACCACTTCTCTGTCAGATTTTCGATTTTCTTTTTATTATAGACAAAGTTAACACCTATACAGATCACATCAAACCAAGAATTGAGAAAGTTTGAGGTCGTGTAAATATTTTAGTGAAAAATACGTTCTGTTATCGAGTGCCTGAAGACATAATTAGATTGTAATAAAAATGCCAGTGACAGATAAGCACTGTCTCGAAAATGCCATTTCTGATAGCTTCAAATAACTATTCAATTTGATAACGACAGTAACATTTATGATAATTATAACACTATAAATATAACACACCAATAGGAAGATCATTTGCAGATATTTGTATACCTTTTCAATCCATGGTTGCTGCGTCATTGATTGCACTTGTCTTTATCGTGATTTCTTTACAAAGACTTCAACTTACAACTGATGTGCTTCCAGTGGTTAAGTTGGTAGCGCCTGCCTGGTTTCCGGTACAGGAGGACGTCACTTCGAGTCTGACCAAAGGCGAGGATGATGTATTTGAAAGTACTCGGTGGAAGGATCTCTTTTCTTTCCGGTTCTAGACCAGTCCACAAGCGAAAACATTGGTGTCAATTTGCTCACTCACTGAGCTGGACAAGAGTAAAAAGTTCACGTGGTTCTTCAGCCACAGAGGAAATCAGAAAGTGCTGGAAATTCCTTGGATAGGACAGTCGGGACCTTTAAAGTCAATCATTGTTATTGTTATTATTATTATTATTATTCAGAAGATGAACCCTATTCATGTGGAACAAGCCCACCACAGGGGCCATTGACTTGCAGTTCAAGCTTCCAAAGAATATGGTGCTCATTAGGAAGTAAGAGAAGGCAAAGGGACATACAGAAAGAATTGACCCCACTTTATTAAAAATGAAAAATAAATTAATAAATCAATAAACAGATAAAAATGTATCACGTCTAAATACTGAAGATGGATTTGTCATTTCTGGCCAACAACGAGTAGGCTATATAGGCAAGGTCTCGTTTCTTCTCTGTCGGGCTTACCGTAAGTAAGCAGCCAAGTCTGGACTTACAGAACGCCCCAGAGAGCCCACCACCTTCCAAAGGCTGAAGCCACAAGGCCTCTGGTTTTCCCCCGAGTTTCAGGGGCTGCTCCAGGACCTAGAGACTTTGTTGGCACAAGGCCAGCTTTAGCTAAAATCAGTTTTGAACTTGCGCATGGGGATTCATATCGTCACTATGCCAAGCTGTTGAATGGAGTGAACATACACTATACAGAAGGATGCAGGTGGGGGGTGCATTGCATTGAGTTGCTTATGCAGAGTATAACTGTTCTTGAAATTGTTTTATTTAAATGAAAAACTGTAATGCAATTAAAATTTCCGCCATACTGCTATCGGAAACTGCAAGGAAGCATTGTCATGTACTATCTATATATATACTTGTCTGACAAACGCAGCAGCTTCGTGCAACCAATTTTTTTGTGCAGATGCAACAAAAAAGAGAAGAAAAAATCCTCCTGCGTCTTTGGGAATGGAATCATTCGACCAAATTACCGGACAGGTGGTGACCATACCTGAGGCTGTGCCTTGTTAAGTCAAATCTTGGCCCCATCTCAACCTGCACATGATTTATGAAGTCGCAGCGGCTATTTTTAGGTTTCGACTTCCTCTTATGGTCTTCCTCTCTTTCTCTCTCTCTTCTCAACCAGCCAGCCCCCTCCCCCCTCTCACTCCTGGTCTCCTCCTACCCACCTCTCTTCCTATCTCATTCCTCCCCCTTAACTCAGGCCTCTTCACACTCCGCCCATTTGAGGCCCTCCCTACCGACCTTAGATAGGTGAAGGAGGAGGAGGAGGAGAATGGGGAGGGGGAGGAGAGAGATGTGAGGAAGGGTTTTAGAGGGGGAGGGGGGTGGAGAGAGCAGACTCTCCTCACTCTGTCACTAACCTACACTGCAAGATCTCTATGGATATCAATTATCTGGGCTTAAAAGGGTTTTAGGCCGATAGTACTGTACTGCAGTTTCCACCGAAAGTGTAGCAACTACTGCATTATAGTAGTAAGCCCGAAGACTGTGTACAGAACTGGTTAAGAGGATGATACGTTTATAACTCTGGACAGTTTTGCGAGTAAGGTATTCTTCTTCTTCTTCCTTGTTCGTTTCCAGCCACTGACGTATTACAGTTTGCAAGAAGGTTTAGTGAGGTAGATTCGTTTCTTTATATACAGTTATCGTGTTAGGCCTATGGTTAGAAGTACAACTTATCCTTTAAACAGGCTTCGAAAGTAATGAAAACTGGTTTATTCAAATTTCAGTTACCATTATTATTGATATATCTTGTTTACTTTCGCGAGGACAGAACTAGCAGGTTGAGAAAATGAATGCGTTTATAATTAACGAACGTAAAAGTCGGCAAAGGGATCAGCATACACAGCCAAAACTGGATGATTTTCTCTATATATAACCTTAAATAAATAACAAAAAAAAAAAGAAGGAGCGTGTATTTACAGCGGTGATATGTTGAATAAGCAGCGCGCATCAGTGCAATCAATGCATTTGTCCGCTTAGACCGAGCGGGCCGCAGCGACAAAGCCTCGTAAACATTCTCTAGGGGGCGTTGTAACAAAATAGCCGCAATTGGCGCATTCCTGGATGTCATTCAGTTGTGAGTGATGATTCTCTCTCTCTCTCTCTCTCTCTCTCTCTGAGCCAGTCAGCCAGGAGCGACTAGTTTCTGTTCTTGTTTTGACTGTTCATATTCATAGATTTAAAAAAAAAAAAAAATAAACAAGATATACAAAAAGAACTTGTAGCTGTACACCCATGTTCATTGTGAAGTAAAATTTCAGTCTTGTCTAATTTTAGTTTACCAGTTTTTTTTTTATAAGTACGAAGATAGAGAGAAGGAAGTCTCTCTCTCTCTCTCTCTCTCTCTCTCTCTCTCTCTCTCCTCAACATTAGCAGTTACCGAAGTTTGTCTCAATACCATTTTGTCATATATGTTCATTGCTGAGGTCCGGAAGCCTCCATGTGTTCCATTACACTTCGCCTATGGCATCTGCTGCGACGCCAGTTTGTTATAAAGCAGTCAATCAGTCCTATGTACTCCCTGCGTCAAAATGCTTCGTACAGGCTGTATAGCAAGTCATACGATTTCTGTGCACTGTAAAACTAGAGTTACATCGTTGTTCATCACAGGCCGAACTCATTTTGAGATTGAGGTGAACAAGTTGTTTCATTCCGAGTTTTCGTGGTATTTTTTTTTTTTTTTAATGCAGAGGCCAACGGAAAGGGCAACCCATTGCCCATATCTAGACCGGGTCAGAATAAAACGGGATTTTTTTTGCCATAGTACCAGAATCTCTGCCGACCCTTTTAAGTGTTCAGCGAACCCCAATATAAAGCAACGTTGCTATGACCTGCATCGTAAACGTAGACAAACTTGAGAGAGAGAGAGAGAGAGAGAGAGAGAGAGAGAGAGAGAGAGAGAGAGAGAGAGAGAGCCAGCAATTGTTAGTTCAAGGGCAGGTTACAATCATCCAGGCCCAGGTCGGAAGAATGCAGCGCAGGTCCGTGTCGTGTGCCTGTCTTGGCTTAAAGATAATGCAAAGCTGGAATCCAGATCAAACGCTGACATGTTCTCATCTCTCTCTCTCTCTCTCTCTCTCTCTCTCAACGAGAGTCGCTTTTTTTCTTTTTGCGGAAAAGGTTCTGGGTTGTATCGGCTCTTGTAACGAAAAGGAGATAAAAAACTAGCAGTCATTTTCGGTTCGGTCTAGTAGCTGTACGGG
>NC_089742.1:47268742-47283742 GCF_040412425.1 Macrobrachium rosenbergii | reverse complement strand
GAAGAGCTTCGGGAATTCTGTTGGAGGCTTCGTTCTCCAGAAGGATATGAGATGGAGCCTCGGGAATCTTGCTGGAGGCTTCTGTCTCAATGGAGGATTTTAGAAAAGCTTCGCTGAATCTTGCTGGAGGCTCCTGTCTCAATGGAGGATTTGAGAAAAAGCTTCGGGAATCCTGATGGAGGCTCCGTTCTCAATGGAGGATGTGAGATAGAGCTTCGGGAATCTTGCTGGAGTCTTCGTTCTCGAGAAGGATATGAGCTGGAGCCTCGGGAATCTTGCTGGAGTCTTCGTTTTCGAGAAGGATATGAGATGGAGCCTCGGGAATCTTGCTGGAGGCTTCTGTTCTCAAAAAGGATATGAGGTGGAGCTTCGGGAATCTTGCTGAAGGCTACGTCCTCAAGAAGGATATGAGATGTAGCTTCGGAATCTTGTTGGAGTCTTCGTTCTCAATGGAGGACTTGAGAAAGAGCTTCGGGAATCCTGTTGCAGGCATCGTTCTCGAGGAGGATTTGAGAAGGAGCTTCTGGAATCTTGCTGTAGGCTTCGTTCTCAAGGAGGATATGAGATGGAGCTTCCTGGATCTTTGGGAATCTTGCTGGAGGCTTCGTCCTCAAGATAGGACATGAGATGCAGCTCGCTGGAGCTTTGGGAATCTTGTTGGTGGCTTTGTCCTAAATGAAGGATTTGAGACAGACTTCAGGAATCTTATTGTTAGCTTCGTCCTCAACGAAGGATATGAGAAAGAGCTTCGGGAATCTTGATGGAAGCTTCGTTCTCTAGGAGGACATGAGATATAGTTTCGGGAATCTTACTGGAGGCTTCATTCTCAGGAAGGACATGAGATATAGCTTCGGGAATCTTGCTAGAGGCTTCGTTCTCAACGGAGGACATGAGATGTAGCTTCGGGAATCTTGCTGGAGGCTTCATTCTCAAAAAGGACATGAGATATAGCTTCGAGAATCTTGCTGGAGGCTTCTTTCTCAAGAAGGATGTGAGATTTAGCTTCGGGAATCTTGTTGGAGGCTTCGTCCTCAGTGGATGATACGAGATGGAGCTTTAGGAATCCTGTTGGAAGCTTAGTCTCAGTGGATGACACTAGATGGAGCTTGGGAATCCTTTTGGAGGCTTCTTTCTCAGTGGATGGCAGTAGTTGGAGCTTCAGGAATCCTATCGGAGACTTCGTTCTCAGTGAATGGTAGGAGATGGAGCTCCGGGAATCTTGTTGGACGATTTGTTCTCAACGAAGGATAAGAGGTGCAGCATCGGGAATCTTGTTGGAGCCTGCGTCCTCAATAGAGGGCACGAGTTGGAGCTTCGGGAATCCTGCTGGAGGCTCCGTCCTCGGCGGAGGCTACGGGATGCAGCAGCTCGCGCTCGCTGGATCTCCGGGATTCTTAAGGAGTCGAGGACGCGGCGTTAAAAGTCACTCTTCCTGGAGGTGGACTTTTGGACCAAAGGAGAGAGATATCGGGGGATTATATGTTGGGATAGGAAGGTGGGAGATAAATGGGGCGGTGTCTGGAAGGATGATGGGTGGGGCGGTATGTGTGTGTGTTTGTGGGGGGTGGGGTGGTGTTGTGGGGGGGGGAGGGGAAGGAGAGGAGGAGGATTGAAGCCTGTTTCAAGGTGAGCTAGTCTCAGCCTCCTCCAAACCTAAAGCTAATGAATGGGCATATCCAGAACCCATGCTCTTCCCCTACTCATCCTCTCCCCTTACCCCTACCCATTCCCACCCTCCCTCCTCCCCTTGCATCCACTCCTTTCTCAATGAATGGGCGTCTGCACACATTGATATCTAGCCAGTCGGAAAAGCGTCAAAATGCATATTTGTACCTGAGGAACCACCTGTTGCCTCCTCGGGTCCTGATTGGATGCAAAAGGGCGCCTGCTGATGCCGCCGCCGTTCGAGCTCATTAAAAGCTTACATAAAGAGGTAAGCCAAGACCTGCCTTGGCCCTTGTTCCCTTCTGGGTACGCCTACCCCTACCCCGTACCCCTTTCATTCCTGCCACCTCTCTCCCATCTCTACCTCCTCCCTCCCACCGCCTTGACAAAGAGGCCCTTTGGGTATGAAGATCGGAGATAAGACTTGTGAGCCAATCGCGGGTATGTTTCGGGGCAAGGCGGGAGTTTGTGTGTGTGTGTGTGAGAGAGAGAGAGAGACAGAGAGAGAGAGATTGAGAGAGAGAGAGATGCGATTTTCAAATGATTTTGTAAATAGATTTTTTTCTTGGGGAGTGTTTCATGAACGACAGCTGAGGTATTTCCGTTTGAATTTATTGGCCAGACACAAATAAGACTGTATGAAGAGTGCCGTTACGTGATGGTACATACGGGGTGACAATCATATTTCTTGCAATTTACCCAATGCGATTATATTTCTCGCATCTCACAAAATTTCTAAGATTCGAATTTCCATTTAGTTTTTGAACAATATTTTAAAACTTTCAAAATTTATTTTGCAAAACAGTTTAAACAAGTAATTCAAACAGTTTAATATCAATGGAACTACGAAAAGTAAGCCACGTAACATTCGTCATTGCATGTACAAGACAGTATTTTCTGAATATAGAAATGAATAATAGAAATTACGATATAGAAATGCGTTTCCTCATCATGTGAGCTGTGCATAGGCCATAGGCTATATGAGTTGTGAATGATGTACTTTAAAAGAGACAGACATATAATCTATATCAGATATAAAAAGAAATATGTATATTTGGATCCGTAGGCCAGGAACACACAGTTTCTTTATCTAAACCAAGTTTTAAGGAAACTAAATTTTTGAAAATCAATTATAAATACTTTTTTTAGACTATGGATTCATTAAATTTTTTATTTGTTTTTAAATTTTCCTTTCTGTTATTTTACTCTTATCAGAATGAAACTGACTATTCGTAGAGCTTGTGTTTATGAAAAATGGAAACACTGTTTTTCCATAAAAGAATGAAACTTTAGCAATTATTATAATTTTTTTTTCTTTGAGATTTTGAAACGCAACGTTACGTGCAATAAGCAACAAGTGCTCTCTCTCTCTCTCTCTCTCTCTCTCTCTCTCTCTCTCTCTCTCTCTTGTAAATAATCTCTCTCTCCTACTATAAGGTTGTAAATACGACTAATTATTATTTGCTATATTATAAGATAAATATGTATAGCCTATTTATAATATATATGTATATATATACATATATATGTTTTTTTATTTATAAATATATTGTATAATTATTTATATATATATATATATATATATATATATATATATATATATATATATATATATATATATATATATTATATGTATACATATGTACATATATATATATAAAATGTATGTATATAATATATACTTATATGTATGTATATGTGTGTGTGCAATATCCCATTTTCTTTCATTCTCCCCTTTGACAAATTTGTCGATCGATTCAGTTTGACTCTTGGACGCAGCAGACATGCAAACATGATGATGTAAGTGCAGGTAGGTGTGTGTGTGTGTGTGTGTGTGTCTGTGTAGCAAGCTTTGTGTTTACCTGTGTACACTTACACACACATACACAAAACTGGGCTTCACAACATGGGCCCGGCCCTCGGTGTGGTGTGGGTGTAAATGGGCGGTAACTTTGCTGTTGTATACCTCCGCCGCCCTCCTCCTCCTCCTCCTCCTCCTCCTCCTCCTCCTCCTCCTCCTCCTCCTCCCCTCCTCCTCCTCCTCCTCCTCCTCCTCCTCCTAAAAGTGTGGTTTCTTTTAATAATTCCTGAATGGCATCAGTATTCTTGGTGGTAAAGGCATTATTATTATTATTATTATTATTATTATTATTATTATTATTATTATTATTATTATTATTATCTTTGCATCAGTTGACTTTCATTATCAGTAATACAGGTTCAACTCAGATGATGTAGCACAATAATAATAATAATAATATGTTTAAGAAAGAGTCTCCTTCCATTCTATATTATTATTATTATTATTATTATTATTATTATTATTATTATTATTATTATTATTATCATATCAATGTCAACGGCAAACGGTGCTTGTATTTGAATTATACGTAGACTATAACTGTAGTATATCAACATCTATTTTGCAATAATACTTTGAAATAATTCCTATACTCAGGCGTGGATGTAAGACAGCAATACTGCCCTAAAGTGGAAGACTGCAATATCTGCAATAAATACAAAGCTGAGAAAAATGGTAGATACTACAGTTTTCCCTTGCCTTACCACTGATTTTGCAGATACTGCAAATGGGATCCCTTAAATACTAGTGGGAAACCTCGAAGAATCATTCTGAAACTGCAGTAACCTGTGTATTAGTGTCTCACAGCCCAATAGGTGCATATCTCAATTTCGAAAATTTTGCAGATACTGCAAATGGGATCCCCTAAACGCTAGTGGGAAGCCTCGAAGAATCATTCTGAAACTGCAGTAACTTGTGTATTAAGTATTTCACGAGCCCAGTAGGTGGCATTTCTCAATTCCGAGAATTTTGCAGATACTACAGTCTTCCATTTTAGAGCAGAATATTCAGTAAAGGTTCCACGCACTAGCAAATTGACCTACCGGCTGTCAACGACCTTGCAAATTCAGTGATATCATATTGGTAATATCTTTCTAAGTGGTGTTATCACATATTGTTATTATCCATTTTGTTATCATTAGGGTCTGTACGTGTTTTGTTTTAGTATGTTCCATGATGTGGTGATACGATGTTATCCGTCCTGATGTTATTTAAGTTGAATCTTCTGAACAATTCAGAAGGCGTTATGTGGTATATATATATAGGCTATATATAAAAGTATACATACATATACATTTATATGTATATAACTTTAATTATAGGTTTCTTTTAATCATTCAAACATTGAAAATTATCTTAAGGTAACCCTGAGGATCCTGGAACTTCTTCCTATCTGTCCGTTTGCGCGGGCGCGCGGGCGCGCTTTCTATTGAATATATTTTTTTTCTCGCGCCGTATAAACGTTGAAATGAGTTCCAGATCATTTTTATATGTATCATTAAACAGAAGGGAAAAAGAAGTTACCATTCAGAATAAAAGGAACATTCACAGATTCTCTCTCTTCTCTCTCTCTCTCTCTCTCTCTCTCTCTCTCTCTCTCTCTCTCTCTCTCTCTCTCTCTCTCTCTCTCTCGGAAGATGCATTAGCAATTCTCTGGTAGACATCAGAGGTGCCTCACACTGAGGGACCTGGGGCAACCCGAACGACCTGTATGGTCTGTAAGGTAAGGCCCTCTCTCTCTCTCTCTCTCTCTCTCTCTCTCTCTGTGGAAAAGTCTGGGAGTCGAGCAACACAAATATTGCGAAACGCTTCAGCCAGTCATTCGTCGATCTGGTTCGGTGATCATCCTCCGGACGAATTCAATGAAACAGATATAATTAATTTGAATGGCGCTTGCTTGCAGATTGCAGGCATGAAATAGATTATAGGGTCACTTGAATAGTGCTTGCTAGTCGTATAAATTCGCTGGAGGTTTCTGCGCTTGCATTTCAAGCACAAACCCTGTTCACGGAAACGTCTGGGAGGGGAATTGATTGGCAGACGAGATAAGATGCTTGTAGTGCGTATTATCTTATTATTGATTAATCTCTGCTCAATTTAGCTCCAAGAGTTGTGTGACAGAGACAAGCGTTATAGCTTAGTCATTATTATTGTTATTATTATTATTATTATTATTATTATTATTATTATTATTATTATTATTATTCAGAAGATGAACCATATTCATTTGGAACAAGCCCACCACAGGGGCCTTTGACTTGAAATTCAACCTTCCAGAGAATGTAATGATGTTCATTTGAAAGAACTAACAGGAATTAAATGGAAATACAGAAAGAAAAGACCACTTATTAAAAGAGAAAAGAATAAATTAACTAATAAATAAATTAATTAATTAAAAATAAGTAAATAAATAAATGGCGAGGAGAATAGCATTAGCATAGTAATGCATTGCATCTCCGCTGGAACTTTCGACATCCTCAGTAGGGTGCGGTGCGAGGGATGAAGGACCTCTGGAACGTTGGAGAAGTTCGACAGCGAGGCACATTTGCTGCACATTGCATGGGTCAGTATGTGTCTGAAATAACGAGAAATTGAGAAAAATATTTATCATGCAAATCTCCCACCAGATCAGCATAGTGAAATGTTATGCTGTCGATCCGTAGACTTTTCAAGAGCATTCTTTATTGTCAGTTTCAATTTCTTGATAATAGTGGTGATTATTATTATTATTATTATTATTATTATTATTATTATTATTATTATTATTATTATTATTATTATTATGAAGATGAACCCTATTCATACGGTACAAGCCCACCACAGGGGCCATTGATTTTGAATTCAAGCTTCCAAAGAATATTAATGTGTTTGTTAGAAAGAATTAAGAGGAGGTAAAGGGAAATAAAGAAAGAAGAGATCTCACTTACTTAAAAAAGAAAAAAAATAAATTAACAAATGAATTACGCGTATATACTAAAAGTGTGCTTATTTTGTCCTTATCATTTTTACATCTATAAATCACTTATTTACATAGTCACTTGTAAATTGTGAATAAAATACTGACATCTTTGAGGACACATGATTTCAGATTTTAAAAATATTGCCAATTTTTTTTTTTTTTTCGAGATTAATAGAAATATATTGTTGGATAATATTTCCTTAATAATATGAATTAATCTCGTTAGTTATCGGCTCGTAAGAGAATAGACTTTTGTATGACTTTATAAGTATTCCACGATTTTATACTTGCCACAGTCGACTCGCGACTGGTGAAAGTACTATTTTTCGACGAAGAAAGTCGATCCCTAACGTAGAGTAATCAACAAATTGTCAGCTCGACGTCTCTTAAGGTTTGGACTAACCGGTGCGAGAAGTTAAAGAAGATATTAACTAATAAGAAGGGATGAAGAAGAGAACTTTGTATATATATATATATATACATACATACATAAATACACACACATATTAACCCTGTTTTGGCTGTTCTACTAATTCTTCAATTGTGTTGGATTCCAGGTACATATTTTTCCCCTGTAATCTCCATCTGTCATTTATATGAGCTTTCTTTGTAAACTTATTTTTATATTTCTTCAGTCCGCTGAGTAAAGGACGACGGTCGAAAGGCCTTGCAGCACTCCATTGTTTCTCTTTCCTTCGTGGATTTTGTCTTTATATACACATATATATATGTATATATATATATATATATATATATATATATATATATATATATATATATATATATAAATGTTTTCTTCGTTAGATGATATTGCCTTCCCCGTCGGAGTCCACCTCCCGCGCTGAGTAACGCACAGAGAACGAGTGACTGCTGGTGCTGTTGCCTGTGTTTGTGCGTGTGTGTGTGTGCGTGCGTGCGTGTGCAGAGCCCTTCCATAGTTGGGGGTGGAGGCGCACATGCGGACAAGTAGTGTACCTCCTCCACCTCTCTCTCTCTCTCTCTCTCTCTCTCTCTCCTCCTCCTCCTCCTCCTCCTCCTCCTCCTCCTCCTCCTCCTCCTCCGCCACCACCACCACCACCAGCGAAGCGGAGGTGGAGGAGAGAGAGAGGAGTGGATGGTGTAAACGAATGAGCGTGTGTGTGTGTGTGTGTGTGTGTGTGTATGAGAGAGAGAGAGAGAGAGAGAGAGAGAGAGAGAGAGAGAGAGAGAGAGAGAGAGAGAGAGAGGCCAGCCAGCCCAGCCAGGGAGGGAGGGAGCGAGCGAGCAGCTGAGCGAGCTGCCCGACCAACGAGCTGCTAGTCAGTCAGTTAGGCCGCAGAGCCCTTGGTGTTCAGAGTGTCGCCCCAGGAAGGAACAGGTACGGAGGGACTGGCCACGCGTTGACGCACACACGTCCTCCTGAGATACCGCTTGCCGTTCGTCCTTCTCCTCCTGCTCCTCTTTTCTTCCTGCGCACTCTTCTCTCTCTCTCTCTCTCTCTCTGTCTCTCTCTATCTCCCCTGTGCAGCTTCCATTTCCCCCCCCAGGAGGAGAAGAAGGGAACGGCTTTATATGTGTTTTTATTTCGCTTTCCCCCGTCGACGGATTCACGGGGGTTGAAAAGGCTGTGACGATGAACGAGGTGGCCGGAGAGAAACCGATAAGTTTGTGGATTAATCATTCATAATCGTCTCTTTTGTCTGTCTATACCCTTTTAAACGCATTCTCTCTCTCTCTCTCTCTCTCTCTCTCTCTCTCTCTCTCTCTCTCTTTATCTAAGTGATGGTAATCCGATGTGACGTGATGTTGGTCGCGTGTGAAGAAGTGTCCTTTCAGAGAGAAAGATTCCGAGACGCTCAAGAAATGACAGGCGTTCAGAAAGTTCGATTCGAAGAGTTCTGTTCTGTTACTGAATGTTCAGTGGAAAAGATTTGAACGAACATATTTATCCTCTCGTCAGGGGAAAAAAATGTTTCGAACAAAACTGAATTTTAATTGTTTTTTTAGTGAAAATCTTCTTGGAAAAAACAGTTCCTAATGCGAGTTGTCTTAGGAATCTATACGGGATCAAAACTTTTATCATAATTATAAGTTTTCTTGCGTTCGTTCATAACTATCCCATCATGTGTACTATCAGTTCGTGCGCTCATTCATAAATATTTCGTGTGTACTGTGGATTCTCCTGTGTTCATTCATAAACATTCAGTTTGTATTATCGGAATTTATGCATTCATTAATAACCATCCAATGTGTATTATGGACTTTCCTGAGTTCAGTCATAAATATTTCGTGTGTACTCTGGATTTTCATGCATTCATTCATAAATATTTCGTGTGTACTATGGATTTCCATGCATTCATTCATTAATATTCGTGTGTACTGTGGATATCCATGCGTTCATTCATAAATCATAAATATTCGTGTGTATTGTGGATTTCCATGCGTTCATTCATGAATATTTCGTGTGTACTATGGATTTCCATGCGTTCATTCATAAATCATGAATACTTCATGAGTACTGTGGATTTCCATGCATTCATTCATAAATATTTCGTGAGCACTGTGGATTCCCGTGCGTTCATTTATAATTATTCGTGTGTACTGTGGATTTCCATGTGTTCATTCATAAATATTTCGTGTGTACTATTGATTTCCATGTGTTCATTCATAAATATTTCGTGTGTACTGTGGATTTCCATGATTTCATTTATAAACATGTCCAGTACTGTGGGATTTTAAAAGCATTCATAAATATTTCTTGCGTACTGTGGATTTCTATGCTATTCATTCAAAATTTCGTGTGTACTATGGATTTCAGGCATTCAATAAATCATAAATATTTCTTGCGTACTGTGGATTTCCATGAGTTCATTCATAAATATTTCGTGTGTACTATGGATTTCCATGCGTTCGTTCATAAATATTTCGTGTGTACTATGGATTTCCATGCGTTCGTTCATAAATATTTCTTGTGTACTATGGATTGCCATGCGTTCATTCATAAATATTCCATGTGTAGGCCTACTATGGATTTCCTTGTGTTGTTCACAAATATTCCATGACTATGGATTTCATGAATCAGAAGATCCCAGGAAATGGATTCAATGAAAGGTCATTCATAAACATGTCGTGTGTACTATGGATTTCCAAGGGCTCATTCATAAATATTTCGTGTGTACTCACAACGTGGTTTAAAGATCTGGGAGCATATCTTGTTTACAGAAACAAGACGAGCCCGAAACAGTTAACCGTGTGTTGTGAAGCGAAAAGAAGAAGAAGAAGAAGAAGAAGGAAAGAATCAATGAAAGGTCAATGTGTGTGTGTGTGTGTGTGTGTGTTTCTGCCAGGTGTCATCACCACTCAGAAACCCGATGACGCAATCTTCCAGGATGTTTTGAGGATTGGGTGACAGGTGATAATGATGATGATGATATGATGATATGTGATGCATTTAATGTGGCTAGTGGTTTTTTTTTTTTTTTTGCTGTTGTTGGTATTTTTGGTGTTGTTATTGCTGTCGCGTTATTGAAGTAGGTTACTGTGATAATTTCTATAACATACTTATGTATATATATATATATATATATATATATATATATATATATATATATATATATATATATATATATATATATATATATATATATATGTATATATATATATATATATATATATATATATATATATATATATATATATATATAATCTTGTTACGTGTTTATATTTTGAAGTGGGTTATGTTGTCATACCAATATTCTTCTCAATCCTCTTCAAGGATTGCCTACCAACGCAAGTTATTGAGAACTTGACTTACCAGGCAAAGCCAAGTAGGTGAGACTGATTTCAGTCTGACCAAAACTCCATCTGTGCATGACTGTCGAAATCAAAATACGAAAAATGATCATTAAAAATTCGTTGACTCTTGAGTTGGCCATTCCAGGGATGAATTCTCCTGACGGAGAGAGCCAGCTTCGAAATATGACTTAGAGCAGGAAATTTAAGAGAAACAAGTGGAAAATCGTGTTTTTATTATTTTCTCTTTAATGCAGACGACATTAACGCATGACGCCGGAATGAAACGAGAACACGGAAGTAGGAGGAAAGTTCCATAGTTTGGTAGTAGGGGGGAAAGACGTATTAAGGTTTTTCGGTTTGACGTAGACAAAAAAAATAATAATAATAACGTATTGAGTGAATATACTATTCTATTTTCGAGTTTGAATTGTAGGTCCATCAATTAAATTGCGAACATTATTATTATTATTATTATTATTATTATTATTATTATTATTATTATTATTATTATATTCAAGAGGGCTATTGAGGTGTAATTTCAAGCTTCTAAAGAATGTTATGGTGTTCATTTGAAAGAAGTAACAGAATTAATGGGGAATACAGAAAGAAGAGATCAGTTATCGGAAAAGAAAAAATAAAAAATAATAAATAAATCGCTAAAAATGTAAGTTAAATTATTAAAATACAAGGAGAATTGTTTTAGGTTGCTTGAAACATGCATGGAACAAAACTACGGTCAACAGTTGATTGCTTTTTTTTTTTTATTTCTTTCAACCATTATGTTTGTAAATCACACTACGGTGAATACGGAAGAAGTGGTATTTATGAAGAGTGCAAGAAAAAAAAAAGAGTGAGATAGCCACGCTAAATACTGACATAACTCTCTCTCTCTCTCTCTCTCTCTCTCTCTCTCTCTCTCTCTCTCTCTCTCTCTCTCTCAATGACGCCACGCCGATAGTATTTGTCTTGAGGGCTTTATTGCCAGTGAAATCTCTGCCACATTAACTCCCATTTCTGATTAGGAGAGAGAGAGAGCTAGGTTGTCTCGTAACAGATCTCTTTCACGACTCTGTTAGTAAGCTTGAATTTTACAAAGATATTTTTTATAGCAATCTGAAAAACGGAAGCTGGGAGAGAGTTCTAGTTCTCAAGTGTAGCTTGGAAGGATTTGTGAGAATCGTTTTTCCAGAGGGGATGATTTCTTGCGGATTTTTTTCGTAAATTTGTTATAATTTATAATTCGCTGAACGCGCCAAAATAAATCTCTTAAGTAAAATTACAATTATGTCAAAGTGAAACTCTGAATGACCTCATAGGTCCCAGTGCTTGGCCTATGGTCTAAACTCTACATTCCATTCCATTCCAAATTCTATACATTCTCCTGTAGTAGTAATCTCTGACAGTCGTGCCTCAGAACGAGAGAATTTCCTACCTGACCTTTTCTGGTGTGACGCAAAACGATTCTAGGATGAAATAAGTCAAACACTACTCAGCCTTGGAGTTGGGAAATAGTCGTTTTTCCATTTGTAATCTTTTTTTTTAGTTCTGGGATTTTTCATTTTTCCATTTTTTTTAGTTTTTCCATTTTTTTTTCTGTTCTGTAATTCTGAATTGTTTTTCCTTGACATTTGTAATCCTGGCTATTATGGATGCCTTGCTTTTCTCTCTCTCTCTCTCTCTCTCTCTTTTTCTTATTCGGTGTGATTTATTATTTTTTTTTTTGGAGGCTGTTAAAAAAAATTATTTTTTTTCTACGGCTGATGGTTATACCAGAAGGTCTTGGTAGTATTGAGTTGTACTCTCTCTCTCTCTCTCTCTCTCTCTATATATATATATATATATATATATATATATATATATATATATATATATATATATATACACACACATAAATGTATGTATATATACGGTATATATATATATTTATATATATGTATATATACACATATATATATATACATATATATAAAACTCTTATAACTCTTAAATTGCAGAAAGGACCTACCGACTCCATTCACAAAAAAAAGTCTGTCAATATTCTCGCGTCAGGTGGCCCGCGTACTATACTGCGATTGGTTACATTTATGAATGAACTTCACGAAACCGCTTACATACAGCATCCACGCCCTGCTTACAGTGCGCCAGAGAAAATCGCTATGGATAATGCTGCTCATGATACTGACACCACGACAAAAATGGACAATGACGACGAGTAATGAGCGAGAGACGGCGATTGAAGAAAGGAAATACAAGTGACATGAATTGCAGCCTCGCTATAAATACCGTTTCAGTCAGGATGCCTGCCAGATGTGCGAGAATGCCCGTCCAACGAGCGGACGGGGAGAAGAATTTACAAAAAAAAAATGGGGGAGTATACCTTTGACTCGCATGATGGACGGTTATTACTATCAGGGAACACGGAAGTAGGGCATGGAATTCTGAAGCTTAGCAGCATTTTTTTTATAAAGTAACCACTGATATTAAGTACTAAAAAGTGACTATAATAAATCATCGATTTGTTTTCATTTTTTATTATTATAGTTTAAAAAAAATGCAAGTGATGTATAGCATTTGTGTATGTGTATTTTTGTCTGTTATATATAGACATTTTGCGTGTGTGTGTATATATATATATATATATATATATATATATATATATATATATATATATATATATATATATATATATATACATATTTATGTATACATATTTACAAACAGATACCAAGCAACAAATATATTTTAAGATCGCATTCACTCTACCCTGAGAGTCACTTATTTACAAATACCTCTGGGTATAAGTCATTCACTACTTATATAACTTATATACCCCGGGCCAGTTATAATCAAGTTATTCCTAAGGTATAGTGGCTTCATGTTTATGCGTATGTGTGTTTATATAGACGTGCCGACACAGAGACAGGCAATGCATTGAATGGCTGGACTGATAGGTTAAGAATTACCTGGAGTCAGTATATGTTAAAAGATATCGTGAGAAGGGACTCTCTCTCTCTCTCTCTCTCTCTCTCTCTCTCTCTCTCTCTCTCTCAACATACTAAGAAACAGGTGGACTGCCTAATAAGAAGAAACCACTTCAAATATATATATATATATATATATATATATATATATATATATATATATATATATATATATATATATATATATATATATATATATATATATATATATATATATATATATATATATATATAATGAAGATGATATATATATATATATATATATATTCCACCAAGACGAATACAGGCTGGTATGTAGTGACACGTTTCAGCGTGATATTGGTATGCAGTGCAACTCTTCTAGCTCCTCCTCCTTCAACTCCCCTCCTCCTCCTCCTCCTCCTCCTCCTCCTCCTCCTCCTCCTCCTCCTCCTCCTCCTCCCTCGGTCGCATTCCATTCGTAATTTCTTGTACCTGTAGGGCCTTACGTTTTTATATATATATATATATATATATATATATATATATATATATATATATATATATATATATATATATAAATACAGACTGACTGATCGACAGACTGATAGGAATGATAGGAATGCTACGTTTTACCGAAGCTTTTAGAAGCGAGATACCCCCGAGTGGGTATTCTAGTGGGTATCCTCTATTAATCCCGGGTATGTCTTCCCAACAGGTGTCTCGTTTCTCACGAGGTAGTTTGCAGCCCTTGTGAGTCCTCTGTACTTTGAGTCTTTCCATTTCCTTCATTTTTTTTTTATGTTGCCGGAGAACTCTTGGTCTCTCAGTCAGTCTTACTCAGTCTTTTCAGTCAGTCTTGCTCAGTCTTTTTCAGTCAGTCTTAACTCAGTCTCTTTCAGTCTCGTCAAGTCCCAGTCAGTCTTACCAAGTCTCTGCCAGGCTTACTCAGTCTCAGTCAGTCTTACAAATCTCCGTCAGTCTTGCCCAGTCTCTCAGTCAGTCTTGCTCAGTCTCTGTCAGTCTTACTCAAGTCTCTCAGTCAGTCTGTCTTACTATCTCCATTAGTCTTATTCAGTCTCTCTCTCTCAGTCTATCACTTAGTCTTATGCAGTCTCAGTCAGTCGTTCTCATTCTCTCTATCAGTCTAAGTCTCTCAAACAGCCTGATTTCATTTTATGAAATTTAGGCTGTTAAGCCAAGCCCTGGGTCTTCCTTTTATAAAAAAATGAATAATTTTTTTGCTTGACTCATTCTCTCGTCTGAGTATTCACGAGTCTTCCAAGTGACTTGTGAATCTTTCAGCGAGTCTTTGTGGTGGCCTATCCTATATATCGTTGCCAGACGCACGATCATGGCTAACTTTAACCTTAATTAAAATAAAAACCACTGAGGCTACAGGGCTGCAATTTGGTATGTTTGATGATTGGAGGGTGGATGATCAACATACCAATTTACAGCCCTCTAGCCTCAGTGGTTTGTAAGATTTGAGGAAGGACAGAAAAAAGTGCGGACGGACAGACAAAGCCGTTACAATAGTTTAACAGGAAACTAAAAAAAAAAAAAAAATGAATCGATAACGCGAAATTGCACGAATTCCACTCATGGGTTTCCTGCGAGCTGATTGGCCGGGTGTTATCGCCGGATAACACTCAGCTCATGACTGTTGTTGCTGTCTGTGATAACACCTTCTGGGGGCCAGGTGAGAGTGGTCAAAGAGAGGGCGGGGGATGGGGCGTGGAGTGAACAGCTAATAAAACAATGACTGATAATGTTAGAAGGAATCATTGAATTTTTTCTTT
>NC_089742.1:47243742-47263742 GCF_040412425.1 Macrobrachium rosenbergii | reverse complement strand
TCCCATTTTTTTTTAAAGATCTTCCCGCTGACTCTTTAATAACGAGGATTAGTGTATTGAGAGAGAGAGAGAGAGAGAGAGAGAGAGAGAGAGAGAGAGAGAGAGAGAGAGAGAGAGACCGCCTTTAGAGCCTCCTGAATTGCAATGCATTCAAGGAGCCGGGAGTTGGTCAATCATAGGTGACTCCGAGGATTTGCAGTCTTAAAACGAAGCAGTTTTATTTTTTCTTCTTTTTTAACCACAAGTAAAATTCGCCTGGGCGCTAATCGCTTTAAAATAGACTGAAGCGTCCGTCTTCTTCAAGTGTCCTCATAGATTTCTGAGGGATTTCTCTGTGTAGATCTCTCTCTCTCTCTCTCTCCTCTCTCTCTCTCTCTCTCTCTCTCTCTCTCTCTCTCTCTCTAAACTTCAGAGACTGTTCTGTAGATTTCAGAGACTGCTCTGTAGATTGCAGACTTATTTTCTGTAATTTCAGAGACTGCTCTGTAGATTGCAGACTTGTTCCCTGTAGATTACAGAGACTTGTTTTCTGTAGATTTCAGAGACTTTTCTCTGTAGGTTTCAGAGATTGGTTCTCTGTAGATTACAGAGACTTTTCTCTGTAGGTTTCAGAGACTTTTGTCTGTAGAGTACAAAGACTTTTCTCTGTAGATTTCGGGGACTTTTTTTTATATAGATTTCAGGCTTTTCTCTGTAGATTTCAGAGACTTTGCTCTAGGTTTCAAAGACTTTTCTCCATAGATATCAGAGACCTCTCTCTGTAGATTTCAGAGAACTCTCTCTGTAGATTTCAGAGATCTCTCTAGATTTCAGAGAACTCTCTCTGTAGATTTCAGAGAACTCTCTCTCTGTAGATTTTAGAGACTTTACTGCAAGTTTCAAAGATTTTCCTCTGTAGATTTCAGGGACTTTCTTTACATAGATTTCATAGAATTTTCCCCTGTAGATTTCAGAGACTTCTTTGTAGATCATATTTCCCAATAAAACTGCCCATTATCAAAGTCATGCCAATGAGCACTCCAATGCGGCATCAGTGACCTTTAATGCTGTGACGCCATTCAGGTTTAAATCACACATACCGAGACAGGACAAAATATGTCCTTTATCCTTTCCTAAATACTTAAACAACTATTGAATGATTTAACAGCCAACCTTTTGATTATTATTATTATTATTATTATTATTATTATTATTATTATTATTATTATTATTATTATTATTATTATTATTAAAAATACTCACAGTAGCATGAGTCTTGAATTGGAGAAACAAATCCAGTTGATTGAAAAGGGGAATCGAACGGTTTCCCGAAAGCTTTCTGTACAGATTTATTTTTAAATATACATATACATATGTACATGTACAAATGTACATGTACATAACTGTAGATTTGCTCCTCCATTATTATTATTATTATTATTGTTATTATTATTAGTATTATTATTATTATTGAAACAGTAGATACTCCATCAACTCTCTAGAGAATAAAGTAATCAAGTGTTCCTTGAGAACTGGAATACAAGTAAGTGGGTTTTCCAGTCGATTTTTCCAGTTTGTTTTTCAGGATTTCAGAATAACCCTACGACTTTTTTTTTTTAACTTTATTATCATCTAAATCTCCTCCAGTCCAGGAATCAGCAACAAATAAGTGTCTCTGTGAAGTCACTTGTTCACCGAAGTGATTTCCTCAAGTGACGTCTGATTACCCTCACTGAAAGCTGAACGCGTAGTTTCTCTCCACTTGCGTTTAACATTTGGGGGGGCGTTTTTATCTTTATTGTCTTGTTATTCGTATTTCCCTACCTCTCTTTATCACCGCATTCTTCATATTTCTCTACCTCTCTCAGTCCCAGGTGGAAGCAACGCTCTCCGCGCGATCTCTGAACTCCGCAGGAATCTTGACCTTTAAAGGCCCGTACAGGTCAACAGGTCAGACTAGCCTGACACTTGCTGACTCCTTGCAAACACTCCAAGTGCCTGTGTGTGTGTGTGTGTGCGTATGTGTGTGTGTGCTATGTGTATGTGTGTGTTTGTGTGTGCACCTGCCCGGCCATTGGCTGGGCCGGACGTTCGAACCAATGGCGAGAACGCGGATGGCTTTAGCTAAGGTTCGACGCAGCCACCTGTGTGTGTGTGTGTGTGAGAGGGTATTATGGCGTGCCCTGATAACCCGAGGGATGCAACATACCAAGGTCTGCTATACCAGTCCACTCACTGCCGGTCTGCCCCAAAGAGACTGTTAACTAACATATTCCCTCGCCCCGCTGGAGGAACGCTCCGGCCTCCTGGGTAAGGCAGCTACAGGTTGTTGGAGAGACAGCGGCTGTAGCAGCAGCAGGTATGGAAGGGGGAAGGGGGGTGGGGAGAGGGTATGTGCCCTGCTGGGATTTGCAAAATCTTGCCCCCCCCCTCCCGCCCCCGCCCCCTTGTCAAGACGGCTGTGGTATGTTTTGGGCATCGTCGTCGTGGTCGATATGCTCCCATTGAGGTCGGTCATGTCATTGGCGAGTATTGTTTTTTGTAATGCGATGTATTATTATTATTATTATTATTATTATTATTATTATTATTATTATTATTATTATTATTCAGAAGATGAGGAACCGTATTCATATGGAACAAGCCCACCAAAGGGGCCATTGACTTGAAATTCTCCGAGCTTCCAAAGAATACGATAAAGGAACACAGAAAGAAGAGATCTCACTCATTGAAAACAAAAATAAATTAATAAATAGATGAAAATGTATCAGAATTCAAGGAGAACTGCATTAGGGTAATAAAGTTCGGTTTGTTTATTGATTCGCTTTGTTTATTTCTTCGCAGGTTTATTGGGGTCATAATGATTTCTTCAGCTGTGATTGTTTTTCGAGTCTCGTGTGTTGTGCCACGTAGGGGGGGGAAGTGCCGTCAGTGAACCTCATGCGGTGCACTGTAGGCATTACTTAAGGTTCCTTGCAGCGTGCCTTCGGTCCCTAGCTGCAACCCCTTTCGTTCCTTTTGTTGTAACTCCTTTCATGTTCTCTTTCTTCCATCTTACTTTCCCCAACCCTCTCCTAACAGTTGGTTTATAGTGCAACTGCTTTGAGGTTTTCCTCCTGTTACGCCTTTCAGACCTTTTTACTGTCAATTTCCGTTTCAGTGCTGAATGACCTCATAGGTCCCAGTGCTTGGCCTTTGGCCTGAAATTCTCTATTCAATTCAGTTCAGTTCAGATGAGATGCTTCGTGGGAAAACTGTATAGTTATTTTTGTGTTTGCCATCTTGTTCTGCTGCTTGCACAGTCAAGTGCAGTACAAATGGCACAGTTGGAGACAAATCCTGCAATTAATTTATCAAATTTTGCGACGAATTTATCAAATTCTGCAACGACATTTTCAAGTTCTGCAAATAATTTTTTTAATTGTGCAAGGAATTTATCAAATTCTGCAACGAAAATTTCAAATTCTGCAAAAAAATGTTAAAATTCTGCAAATAATTCTTTAAATTCTGCAAGGAATTTTTCAAGTTCTGCAACGAAATTTTCAAATTTTGCAAAGAATTATCTAAATTCTGCAACGAAATTTCTAAATTCTGCAACGACATTTTAAAATTCTGCCAAGAATTTATCAAAACTAACGAAATTTTCCAAATTCTGAAAAGAATTTTTCAAATTCTGCAATGAAATTTTCCGATTTCTGCAACGAATTTATCAAATTCTGCAACGAAATTTTTCAAATTCTGCGAAAATTTTCCAAATTCTGCAACGAATTTATCAAATTCAAAAGAACAAAATTTTCCAAATTTTGCAAAGAATTTTCCAAATTCTGCAACGAATTTATCAAATTCTGCAATAAATTCTCCAAATCCTTTAATAAAAGTATCAAAATCTGCAACGATTTTATCACATCTTCGTTGCAAACAAACCAAAAACCTGGAAGCGACGCATCTCCCAGATGACAATCCTAAGTCGACTAAGATCGAAAAGCGACTGCTGTTGTTTTTGTTGTGATTGATGACGTCATCATGTCGTCATTGTTGCGCATGCGCAGTGGAAAATCGCTTCTTCTTCTTCTTTAATAAATGGGCTTATTATTTATACCCTATTGGCCCCGGTGACATAACAGGCTTCGCCTCGGCCCTTCCAGAATAGTAGAAGCGTAATGGGTGGTAAAGTGGGGTGGTGGCGTGGTCTCTCTCTCTCTCTCTCTCTCTCTCTCTCTCTCCGGATGTGCCCTAAGGGTGTGGTGGCGTGAAGGGAGGACACGGGTAGAGGTGGGTAGGGATTGAAAGATGTTTTTCGGCGGAGAGAGAGAGAGAGAGAGGGGTGGGGTTCATGGAAGAAGGAGGGGGTGTTGGGGGTGTTTAAGTGAGGGAAGAAGGGGTTCGCACCTGGCACCTGTTTGTGGCAAGCGAGAGCGAGAGGCAGTTTTTAGTGTCTGTTTTTATGAGGAATCTTACGGTGATCTGTCTAGCTAGCCCCGCCGCTAGCTTCCTCGGAACCATTGTTACCTCCTCCTCCTCCTCCTCCTCCTCCTCCTCCTCCTCCTCCTCCTCCTCCTCCTCCTCCTCCTCCCAAACATATCTTCCATTCCACCAGCAGCGCCCATCCAATCCAAGTCTTGCATTCTGACAGGAGGAGATGGAGGGAATCGGTTTATTTTGTAACAATATAACAATATAAAGGGATTAGGTACGGGCAAATGGGCGAGTGTTCCTGGTGATTGCGAGAGTGCTTGTCTCATTATTATTATTATTATTATTATTATTATTATTATTATTATTATTATTATTATTATTATTATTATGAAGTTAGGCGTATATTTCTGATGCTTGCAATTGTGCTTTTAACATGATGCTTGCAATTGTGCTTTTAACATTATTATTATTATTATTATTATTATTATTATTATTATTATTATTATGTATGCGTATATTCTGATACTTGCAAGTGTGTTTATCTCTGATTATTATTATTATTATTATTATTATTATTATTATTATTATTATTATTATTAGAGAGTTTTATAAAATGATTTTGTTACGGGAAAATATTTGTATGAAATTATTACAAATCTATAAAATTTTATAGCGGGGAAATTATTTTATAAAATCATTTTTCAACGGAAAAATATATTAATCAAATCATTTGCAGCGTACAAAATAAATTTGTAGAATTATTTTGTACCTGAAAAATGTATTCATCAAATTATTGGTGTAATGAGGAAATATATTCATAGAATTATTTTGTAATGGGAAAATATATTCCTAAAATTATTTTCTGACGGAGCTCAAATTATTATTATTATTATTATTATTATTATTATTATTATTATTATTATTATTATTATTATTATTATTATTATTATTTTCACTTTCATACTGTGGAAAAGGTGACAATTCTAAATGGGTATGAAGTTCAAGAGGGCACGGTTTGAATGCTTGAATGTTTATTATTATTATTATTATTATTATTATTATTATTTTATTTTAATTATTATTTTATTATTTCAAATATTTTTTTAACTTTCGTTCTGTGGAAAAGGTGACAATTCTTAGTGGGTATGAACTTCAAAAGGGCACAGTTTGATTGTTTCAATATTTAGCAAGATGTTTGGCTACCATTTTGCTGCCAAATGGCTTCCAGTTTATCACAGATCGAAGCCTTTTTCGGTGTTTGAATTCACTTTTTGTCGTCTTTGGTTGAGAATCTTCAGTTAAAGGAGAGAGAGGGGGGGGAACACGTAGGCCAACACTTCTCCAGAAGGGTGGGCCTAGATGACGTGACGCCTGTTTTGGAGGACCGTATTAAATTTCCTTCGAAGTTTAAAAGGCTCAATCGTTATTTGCCTTTCAAATGAGGTTAATGACAAGTATTTGATTCGGTGATGACCATTATCGGTTTACAAAGTAGTGATGGATGCCCGGAATCTGGAATTCTGTCTCTCGCTTTATAAATACCGAGGATAAAAAAAAAAGTAAAAAATGTTTTCTGTACAGCCGCTGCAGGGTATAATCATGGCCAGCGAAAATAGATCCATCTCTCGGTGGTCTCGGTATAATACTGCATGAGCCGCGGCCCATGAAACTTTAGCCACGGCCAGGTGGTGGCCTGTCCTATATCGTTGCCAGAAGCACGGTTATGGCTAATTTTAACCTTAATAAATTAAAACTATTGATGCCAGAGGACTGCAATTTGGGGATGGTTGATGATTGAGTGGTGGATGATCAACATACCAATTTGCAAGCCCTCTAGCCTCAGTAGTTTTTAAGATCTGAGGGCGGACAGAGTAAAGTGCGGACGGACAGACAAAGCCGGCACAATAGTTTTCTTTTACAGAAAACTAATAAGAAATGGAGATGTAAGAGCCTGAATCGTATTGTCCAGAGAACTCTCACACATTGTTACCAACACCAAACTCTGCAAAGTAAGGATTTCAATTTGGTGTTAATTATCTCAATGCCTTATTCTGGTTCCATTCGCTTTTCGTGTTTATAAAAGACACGCACACACATACGTACAAACACACACACGCAGTTGGTCGAAACTACCTGTAAAAGAGGCTGAACAGCTCCTCAGGCTTCATGTGGGACTTGCACACTCTTGGATTATTGTTGACGCTTCCGTTTTCTCTACATGTCGCTACCATTTTTTCCTTCGCCACTTCCTCTCCAGCCTCCCCCTTCGGCGACACGCTTCTAACGAAGACGAAAACCAAATGAAAATCGCCGATTTTTTTTTTATTATTCCTTCGCGCTATTTACCTTTTTTTTTTTAATTCGGAACTTTCTCCTTTCTTCTTTGTTTGTCGTCGGTTGCTAATAGTAATAAATTGATAGCAATGAGATTTTTTGTATTTCCTCACAAATTTCATGATAGAGCTGGGCCTCTGTAAAGGTCTTAATTTTCTTAGTAGTAATAAAAATTATATATATATATATATATATATATATATATATATATATATATATATATATATATGTATATATATATATATATATATATATATATATATATATATATTGCCCTAAATGGAAGCCTATATCTATATAATATACAAACCGAGAAAAACTATATATACTGCAGTTTTCCCTGTCCTGTAATTGATTTTGCAGATACTCAAATGGGACCCCCTAAATACTACAAAACATCGAAGAAACGGTCTGAAACTGCAGTTTGTGTATTAGTGTCCTGCCCTTACTATTGAAATTTGCAGATACTGGCAAATGGAATTCCTAAAATA
Organism: Macrobrachium rosenbergii; assembly: GCF_040412425.1. Lineage (NCBI taxonomy): Eukaryota > Metazoa > Arthropoda > Malacostraca > Decapoda > Palaemonidae > Macrobrachium > Macrobrachium rosenbergii. The sequence goes on along the minus strand of NC_089742.1, from coordinate 47,256,522 downwards.
CGGAAAGCACTGAAGAATCATTTTAGAATATATATATATATATATATATATTAGTGTATATATATATATATATATATATATATATATATCAGTTTATAAATAATGCAGATACTATATATATTCAGTCCTGATTTTCCCCCCAAAGTACAGAGGCTCGTATGTGAATTTATTGAAATAAATTCTTGCAACGGAGATTAATACGGAGATTAAACTTATTTTTTTATGAGCGATTTATAGTTTCTTCTGTTAATAATCAGTAAATTTTTTTTTTTGGGGGGGGTGATCGCCTAGCTATGAAAATTTGTCCCGTTGCTGTGAAATAAAATCTAAGGTAATTTTATTTAAATAAAGGATTTTTGAGCGAGCAGATATACCTCTTTATCGGCGCCATGAAGTATCATATTTTTTTATTTGCCTTTAATATATTTTTTTTCAAATTTAAGTTAAATTTGACATCGTTTCATGATTTGTGTAGTTTTTTTTTTCATTAATTAGTTTTCAATTTCGAGCGAAGAAGCAATCCGTTACTACCAAATACTATTCTTCTTGCATTTTGATAATTTGCTTACATTTTTATCTTATTTATTAACTTATTAATTAATTTTTTTTAATACGTTATCTCTTCTTTCTGTATTTCCCTTTACCTCCTATTATTTCTTTCTAATGAACACCATAATATTTTTTGGAAGCTTGAATTTCAAGTCAGTGGCCCCTTTGGTGGGCTTGTTCCATATGAATGGGGTTCATCTTTGAATATTAAATAATAATACACAATAATAATAATAATACACAATAATAATAATAATAATAATAATTTATTTCCTCTACCTTATGTTACTTCTTTCTAATGAACACCATAATATTCTGAAGCTTGGCTTTCAAGTCAGTGGCTCCTTTGGTGGGCTAGTATATGAATGGGGTTCAAATAAGAACTCTGCGCGTAAAAGCAAAGATTTGAACGTCTGTGATTTTTCTGTGCTGGAGCCATGGACAAGGTCAAAATTGCTGTTTTTGCTCTGTCACTAAATGAAAAGGAAGTAGGCAAATGCGCGCTTATCACTCAAAATAATTCAGGATGTACGGAAGGCAGAATGTTGAATTGTGTTATAAACAGCATAGAGGACTGATCATACCGGTTTACTCGAGTGTGCAACTATCTCTCTTTGTGATTGTGATTGTGAATGTGTTTATGTTCAAGCGTTTATTGTGTATGGATTTTGTACTCGTTAAGACGTATTCTCTCTTCTCTCTCTTCTCTGAATGTGTGTTTATGTTCAAGTGTTTACTGTATATGTCCGGGATTTTGTACTCGTTAAGACATATTCTCTCTCTCTCTCTCTCTCTCTCTCTCTCTCTCTCTGCAAAAATCCTCTAATCATCCGTCTATTCGGCCGTCTTAGAATATATCCGCGGCATTATTATGGAAAGAAGAATAAAATACAGCCAAAAGTCTATTCTTGATCTTGGCGTCCCTATTCTTGTATTTCTCCAGAACAACTGGACGGATAGCGACCAAAACAGAAAGTGTATTTTAGGAAACCGTCCTCCTTTTACAAAGCCATTGTGGTTCGCTGGGGAATTTATTTTCAAAGCCGCGCTGCAACGCCTACAAATGAGCGCCTTTGTTAAAGGCGAACTGTAACAACTTTACGGACGTGGAATATGTTTTCAAATCGCTCCCTTGTGTTCTGTAAATCATTTTTTTAAAAGCAGTAGTTATTTTGAAGCAGCGGTATCTGTTGTGAATAAGTGAGAGTCCTCGCAGAATTTATTTTTTATTCAAAAAAAAATTTTTATATAGTTTTTAAAATTTTTTTTAAGTGCTTTGAAAATTCGTACTACTGATATCATTGACAGTAATGTGGATATTTGTTCATTATTATAATATTAGATTTTTTTCGCAAAGGCAATTTTGGGAGTTGGGGAGAATTTAAGGTTCCTAAAAAATTACAAATTAATTGATTAATAAAAGAAAAAATAAATAGATGAGGAATTCAAAAGAACTAAGCCACCACATTGGTTGAGAATGTACAATAAGTTGAACTGAATTGAACTGAATATAGAAATTAGGCCAAAGGCCAAGCACTGGGACCTATGAGGTCATTCAGCGCTGAAAGGGAAACTGACAGTAAAAGGTTTGAAAGGTTTAACAGGAGGAAAACCTCAAAGCAGTTGCACTATGAGTGGAATGAGAATATTCTGTAATTGATATTATTCTTTGAATGAGAATATTCTTGAATTGAGAATATCACTAAATTGGGAATGTTCCTGAATTGTGAATATTCCTTAAATCGTGAATATTCTTAAATTGGGAATGTACCTAAAATCGTGAATATTCCTTAATTCCTGAATATTCCTTAAATCGTGAATATTCTTGAATTGAGAATATTCCTAAAATCGTGAATATTCCTTAAATAATTCCTGAATATTCCTTAAATCGTGAATATTCTTGAATTGAGAATATTCCTAAAATCGTGAATATTCCTGAATTGAGAATATTCCTAAAATCGTGAATTTTCTTGAATTGAGAATATTCCTTAAATCGTGAGTATTTTTAAATTGTGAATATTCTTAAATTGTGAATATTCTTCAATTGAGGATATTCCTAAATTGGGAATATTCCTGAATTGAGAATATTCTTAAATCGTGAATATTCCTAAATTGAGAATATTCCTAAAATCGTTAATATTCGTGAATTGAGAATATTCCTAAATTGTGAATATTCCTGAATTGAGAATATTCCTAAAATCGTGAATATTATGGAATTGAGAATATTCTTTTTTATATTCGACTGAGGTGTGTTGTCCTCACGTGACGTCATTGTAAGAGAAATTTTTCTTTCCTACTCTGACAGAACTGATGAGTCATCTGCAATGTCAGTTGTCTTAATGAATCTCGCAAGTCTGAACCACTTTAATATTACGCCTTAATATTCATTTTAATCGACAAGGTCCAATTTTCGATTTTTTTTATTTTTTGTTTACTATGCATACATTTATTTATTTTCTTGCATTTATGTATACAGTTTTTTATTTTCTTCGTTCATCCATGGGGTTAGTCTATTTCTTTTCTTCTCTCTCTCTCCCTCTCTCTCTCTCTCTCTTTCTCTCTCCTACTTGGGAAGTTTTTTCTGTCAAGCTCTGTCTAATTTTTAATCATCATTATCATCATCGTCATCATCTTCATCATTATCGTCGTCATCATCTTCATTATTATCGTCATCATGTTCATCATCGTCGTCATTATCATCATCATCATTATCATCGTCATCATCATCACCGTCATCTTCATCATCGTCATTATCTAAATGGCTGAGGCCCCTAATAGGTCGAAATCTTAAAGGAAGAACAGTTGAAGATCTGAATTTTATCAATTACGGAGGTTTTTAAACCACTCTCAAAGCCTAAATTAACGGCATGTATTTTTGTTGATGGAAAAGTTCCTTTTTTTTTTAGTTTCTGATAGTTACTGTTGCTTCAGTGTTCCTGTTGCAAAATCTGTTGTTCAATATCATCCTGCCCTAAAATGGAAGACTGCAGTATCTGCAAAAATACAAAACTGAGGAAAATGGTAGATACTGCAGTTTTTCCTGTCCTTACCACTGATTTTGCAGATACTGCAAATGGGACCCCCTAAATACTCGTGGAAAGCATTGAAGAATAATTCTGAAACTGCAGTAATTTGTGTATTAGTGTTTCACGAGCCCAATAGGTGGCATATCTCAGTTTCGCAAATTTTGCAGATGCTGCAATTTTCCAATTTAGGGCAACATTGTTCCAAGTTGTTTTGAGGGTGGATATTGACTGTTAATTATTCTGTACTTGCAATTTTTTTTATATTTTTATACCTTTTAAAAGGAATGTTGTTGTAATTATTATTATAATGATGCAATTGGTTAGTCGCTCACTTGAATGCTTGTTTTTTTTTTTACACAAGAAATTTAATTTAAAAAAATTCTGTTGAAGCGGTAAAAAAAAAAATCTGTTTCAAGCGATATACAAAAAAAATTTGTTGACGCGATATACAAGAAAATCTGTTGAAGCGATATACCCCCCCAAAAAATCTGTTGAAGCTGTATAAAGAAAATCTGTTGAAGCGATATACAAAAAAAATATGTTGAAGCGATATAAAAAAAATCTGTTGAAGGATCTACCAAAAAAATTGTTGAAGGATCTATATAAAAATCTGTTGAAGATATAAAAATCTGTTGAAGCGATATACAAAAAAAAATCTGTTGAAGCGATATACCAAAAAAAATCTGTTGAAGCGATATACCAAAAAAAAATCTGCTGAGGCGATATACCAAAAAAATCTGTTGAAGCGATATACAAAAAAAAAATCTGTTGAGGCGATATACATAAAAAACTTGGTTTTAAATATCGACTATATTACCACTACCAGTGCTACTCTGACAGAAAAACTGATCGTTCACAATTCTCGAAGTGTCTGAAAAAGTGACATGCTATAAGTCCCCACAGAGTGTCAATAGTGCATGATACCTTTAGCAGTGACCTCAGCACATTTTTGACCTGACATGAGAAACTTAAATTGTCAAATGAGCATCACCGGAGGAGAAAAACTTTAACCAGGAAAACAAGTGTAAAGATCGAGTGAATAGATCCAAAATTAGTCTTGGATATTTATGAAAAAGATATGAAATCAGTTGACTTCACATATTATGTACGTGTTTGTGTGTGTGTTTTTTTTCCAAGTGAGTATTCAAGAGCTTTCATTTTGATATGATTATGTTTGGGATTATTAGAATTTCGTTAGAATCAGTTACTTATCTTATAGAATCAGATAACTTGAGACATTGTTTGTTTTTTTTTTGTTTTTTTTTTTTTTTTTTTGGTATTTTGAAATCAGGTGAACTGATTTTATGAGTGTGTGTTTTTTTAAGTGAGTTTTTAAGTCTGTGTTATTTGTAGAATGAGAGACTTCAGTTCATAGAATGAGAGACTTCCATTTATAAATTAGAGACTTCCATTTATAGAATGAGAGACTTCAATTTATAGAATGAGAGACTTCCATTTATAGAACGGGAGACTTCAATTTATAGAATGAGAGACTTCCATTTATAGAACGAGAGACTTCAGTTTATAGAACGAATCACCCACAGTGAAGTAATTGGGACCACAACTATCAACATTTCACGCCCATGAGAAGAATTAGGAACTTGATATACGTTTTTCCTCTTTATTCACGAAAAATTTGCCTCTTTCTAGAGTTTCATGGAAGTCGAAAACCCATGGCAACGTATGTCCAAAGAAATCAGCCTTCTAAGTTGAAAGCCCATGGCAACCGGTGCCCAAAGCAATCAGCCTTCTAACTTGAAAGCCCTTGGCAACCAGTGCCCAAAGAAATCAGCCTTCTAAGTTGAAAGCCCATGGCAACTGACGGCCAAAGAAATCAGCCTTCCAAGCTGAAAGCCCATGGCAACTGATGTCCAAAGAAATCAGCCTTGTAAGTTGAAAACCCATGGCAACCGATGCCCAAAGAAATCAGCCTTCTAAGTTGAAAGCCCATGGCAACCGGTGCCCAAAGAAATCAGCCCTCTGAATAAGCTTTTGCCTTCATGTTGCTTTGTATCTGATGCTGAAATGCCATGAATACCCTCCTGTCTTTATCATGCCCGGAGGCTATTGTTGGGGATGTTGTTATATTTACAACAATACCGTTATATCCCAGGAGTGTTCGAACTGTGTGGTATATTTTTGTTACCAAAGTATTATGGCAGGTTGAATCAGCTCACAGTGAATTGCTGTATCCTTGTTATTCTCTTTTAGATATTGATCATTCTGTTTCACTGGAGGACATGTCAGTATGAGTTGCCTGTTTTTTTTATCAGTTTGTTAACAGTGAGTAAAACTATTCTATATTTTTCCTCTTAGGACATCCCTGGGTCTTTGGTTGCAGTGTCAAATGTTTATTTCAAGGCTGATATCTCTCAGAGAGGCATCGTCAGACCTTGTCTTTCAGTGTCAAATGTTTAACCAAAGGTTGACATCACACAGAGACATCACCAGTTATTGTCTTTCAGTGTCAAATATTTAACCAAAGATTTATATCTTATGGGGACATCCTTAGGTCTTGTATTTCAGTGTCAAATATTTGTCCAAAGATTTATATCTTATGGGGACATCCTCAGGTCTTGTCTTCCAGTGCCAAATATTTATTTATAAGCTGATATCTCATAGGGACATCCTTAGGTCTTGTCTTTCAATGTCAAATATTTATTTATAGCTTGACATCTCATTGGGACATCGTTAAGTCTTGTCTTTCAATGTCAAATATTTATTCAAAGGTTGACATCTCTAAGGGACATCCTTTAGGTCTTGTCTTCCGGTGTCAGATATTTATTTATAGGCTGACATCTCTGAGGGACATCCTCAGGTCTTGTCTTTCAGTGTCAAATATTTATTTAAAGGATGACATTTTATTTTGTCTAAAAATATTTATTAATAGTTTGACATCCCTGAGGGACGTCTTTAGGTCTTATATTCCAATGTCAAATATTTATTTATAGGTTGGCATCTCATAGGGACATCCTTAGGTGTTGCCTTTCAGTGTCAAATATTTATTTAAAGTTTGACATCTCTAAGGAACATCCCTAGGTCTTATATTCCAATGTCAAATATTTATTTATAGATTGGCATCTCACAGGGACATCCTTAGGTGTTGTCTTCCAGTGTCAAATATTTATTTAAAGTTTGACATCTCTGAGGGACATCATTAGATCTTATATTCCAGTGTCAAATATTTATTTATAGGCTGGCATCTCACAGGGACATCCTTAGGTGTGGCCTTCCAGTGTCAAATATTTATTTAAAGTTTGACATCTCTGAGGGACATCTTTAGATCTTATATTCCAGTGTCAAATATTTTTTTAAAGTTTGACGTCTCTAAGGGACATCCTGAGGTATTATATTCCAGTTTCAAATATTTATTTATAGGTTGGCATCTCTCAGGGACATCCTTAGGACTTGTCTTCCAGTGTCAAATATTTATTTAAAGGATGACATCTCACAGAGACATTCTCAGGTCTTGTATTCCAGTGTCAGATAGTTATTTATAGGTTGACATCTCTAAGGGACATCCTTAGATCTTGTATCTCAATGTTAATTTGAATGCTGACATCTCAAGAGTGTCTTTTTAGAGCATGCCACCGTGATGTCATTTTTGAAACTTAGTAACATTCTGTGCTAGTCCTCTTAAAAAAAATTGGTTTTTAAACATTTCCTTCCTCTTACTATGCAACATTAGATTGACCAAAGCAGGTACTGTTCAGTGAATGCATCTCTGACTTATCTCTTTCACTTGACGAACTTTTGCAGCTCTGTGGAAATATATCCCTGTTGTCCTGTATACTTCCTATATATACACTGTGAACACTTGCTTTGTTACCCTGTGTTATCATGTGTGTTTAATGTCTCTGTCCTTCACAGTTCAGAGGTTTATGAGACTATTACAATGTGTATCCATAAGTTTAATTATAATGATCAGCCGTTTCTCTTTTGTTTTCGAGACGGAAAATCTGTTCACTTTATCGATCGTTATTCTGCATCGGGTTGATAAAACATTTCCCACAGACATTTCCCAAGAAGTGGATTTTTTGGTGATGTAGCCTTAATCTTCGCTTATCTTCACATACTTCCGGCATCATTTCAGGTCCTTCGTTCTCGTAGCCTTTGAGGTGTTTTTTATAGAGAACTGTGTTCAGGCATGGCTGCCTCATTTTTTTTTTTTTTTTCTAAAATCGCCTCTTGTCGTTGTGGTCGCTCCGTTTGGACCAGTTTTGCAAATTTTTACTCGTCTCGTGAATATTTCCATTTGGTCCTGGTTCATTCTTTGCTTCTTTGCTCGAATGATTCTGTCATCGCTTCGAACTGTCATCGTCTTAACTTGCGCTGGGGTGGTGAGAAAATATAACGTCTCGTGAGCGTTTTGCCGAGTGTTTTCAAGACGGTTTTTGAAATGTTGCACGACGTTATTTATTTGCGGAGTTCCCAACTTGATCGAAAGCACTCCCTTTCCGAATCGTACTAAAATGTTTGACTTGTAAGAGGTGTATCCCAGGGCACAAATGGTGCCGCCGTGGTTTCGCCGGAAAAGAAACGTTTTCATATCTTCGGCCATTCGGCCGACTCGTGGGGCGCAGGCGCGAAAGGACTCCCGTCGCGTGTCGTAGGTGAGACTGACTGAATGAAGGGAACTTTCGGAGCCACGACGGTGAGCCCACCAACCTCGCCTCTTGCGTAAAAACGAAGGGACACGCCCGGGGGGAGAGAGATTTGGCTCCAAATGGACCTGCCGGTGATCGAACTGACCGACCGGGAGCGCGCGTGCTGGTGGGATTCGCCTCTGAAGTAGTGATGATGCTGTACCGTCGGTGTCGGGAAATGGCGGTGCTGGATGTAAACAAATAGCGGAGAACGGAACGGAACCTCACTGCTGCTCTTGCTCTTGTCGTCGTCGGAGGGAGGCCATGTTTGTTCCTCTCGCTGTCAATTTCGTGGTCTGCTGCTTGCTGCTGTTGTCGGTGCTGTGTGGTAGAGGTCGTTGCCGTATAGGTCGCGAGTGGTCACTGTTGTAGCCCGGGCTGGCCCACCTCTGACCCCTCCGAATTGGGGAAAGGCGAAATTCAGTACTTTTGTGGGCGCGCGGAGTGGATTTTCAGAAAGCGATTCGTGTGATGTGATGCATATACTTGTGTATACAGTATATATATATTTCTTTGACCTCATTTTCGTTGAAAAGAGATGTGTTTTGCGCTATCGAAAAGCGAGTGATTCCTGTGCAGATAGCGACCTGGAATTCAGGTCGCATTTCCGTAATCCTGAAAAGGGAACTCACTGATCAGCGACCTTGAACATCCAGGAGTCGCCTGCGCTGGAAAAAGGACGCTCCAAAGTCCTGAATCCGTTGCATACTTAGGGATTAATATGAAACTGCGTCCATTTTCGTGAGGAAATCTTCGACATTTTTCGGAATTCGTTTGAAAAGGACCAAAACACTCGATGGATATCTTGTGCAAAAGTGGGCCAAGTGGCTAAGGGCCTCACTGATCTTCTGTAGACGCCACTGTTTGCGCATCCAACACCATATGCTCAGATTTACTCAGCTCGCACCTCTTATTGATATCATACTTTACCAAGTGTTGAACAGATTCAGATTCTGCAAGTAAATCACTATTCAAGGCCAATAATGCCCTAAAATGGAAGACTGCAGTATCTGCAAAAACACAAAATGAGAAGAATGGTAGACACTCCCTTGCCTTACTACTGATTTTGCAGATACTGCAAATGTGACCCCCTAAATAAAGCATTGAAGAATCATTCTGAAACTGCAGTAACTTGTGTATTAGTGTTTCACTAGCCCAATATGTGGCATATCTCAATTTCGAAAATTTTGCAGACACTGCAGTTTTCCATTTTAGGGCAGAATAGATAGATTGTACTAGAAACTTAGTCCCTCTGTAATTGTTTTTTTCAGATCTGAGACCATACTTGACCCTGAAAGGGAAACATTTGAAATTCGAGAGAATTTGCATATTGTTACCCCATAACATTTACTTGTGCTGACTATGGTACAGTGTCACTGACATTCTTGTGTTTTGTCCACCTGCGGATTCTTCTTTGTGATACGTTTAGCTTTGAGGATGGAAGGGGCCATTCCAAAGATTCGTGTGAATTTACAGTTGGGCCCTTTTTTGGGGAGAGAAGGGCCACCAGCAGTGCTTGCTTGACAGTAATTCGCGTTCCACAAATGACGTTTTTGTTTTCTGTAAAAGAAAACTATTGTGCTGGCTTTGTTTGTCCGTCCGCACTTTATTCTGTCCGCACTTTTTTCTGTCCACACTTTTTCTGTCCCCACTTACATCTTAAAAACTACTGAGGCTAGAGGGCTGCAAATTGATATGTTGATCATCCACCCTCCAGTCATCAAACATACCAAATTGCAGCCCTCTAGCCTCATTAGTTTTTATTTAAATATAAAGTTAGCCATACTCATGCTTTTAGCAACTATGTAGGACACGCCACCACCGGGCCGTGGTTAAAGTTTCATGGGCCGTGGCTCATACAGCATTATACCGAGACCACCGAAAGATAGATCCATTTTCGGTGGCCTTGATTATACGATGTAGCTGCTGTGCAGAAAACTCGATTGCGCCGAAGACACTTCGGCGCATTTTTTACTTGTTTTCTGTAATTCTCGTCTGCCGTACATTATAACTGGAAGACTCGTGTTTAGGTACATTGCTTTTTTTTTTTGTGATTTTTATTTTGTATCTGTCATGTAATAGACATTTGGCTCTGTAGCTTACGTAACGGGATCGCTCTGCGCTCTCTCTCTCTCTCTCTCTCTCTCTCTCTCTCTCTCTCTCTCTCTCTCTTCATCATAGTACAAGGGGACGAGAGTAAAAGAATAATGTTTTTGACTACTCAGTTTGTGAAACAAAACTATTCTCTCTCTCTCTCTCTCTCTCTCTCTCTCTCTCTCTCTCTCTCTCTCTCTCTCTCTCTCATTTTTTTCTTCCGAATTCATCCAAAATGTTTCCCTTCGAAAACTCCTACGGAAGTTTGTTTTTTATTTACCCAATCAAAACCACTTCTAGGCGACGTATTGTACGCACATCGTTTGTCGTTTGTTTTGACTTTTTTTTGGGGAGGGGTTGTCAGTTTAGGGGCTTTTGCGCCTGACTGTAGATCGATCCGTTTCTGTAGGAAGTCTAATCGTGTAAAAGCTGCAAATAATATATATATATATATATATATATATATATATATATATATATATATATATATATATATATATATATATATATATATATATATATATATATATATATATATTATTTTATTATTATTAATATACTCTGATTTGCTAGGAAATCACTCAACACAGGGTCCCATAACTCTGGGTTCCTTGGCATCAACCTCCCTCCGGAAGCAGGTTCCTGCCGACGGGGAAATAGCTCCGTTCCCTTCGGTTATTTCCCTTCGAGGAACGTCACGTTCCTCTCTGGGCTTTAGGAAGCTCCTCTGAGGGGCAGAAGTAATCGCGCTTGCTTGAAAAAAACCTCTTGTTGTTAAGGCTTGTTGCTGCTCGTTGCTGGTAACAAGTGATTCTTGGTTGCTGTGATCGGAAGTTCGTCACATTTCCTTCTGATTACACACACACACACACACACACACACACACACACACACACACACACATATATATATATATATATATATATATATATATATATATATATATATATATATATGTATATATATATATATAAATATAAATATATATATACATATATATATATATATATATTTATATATATATATTACATACACAAATCACACATATATATATGTTTGTCTGTATACACACACACACACATATATACTTGTGTAAAGTCATACACCAGAATTTTCGTCCAAAATATCAGAGACTGATTTTCGACTGAAATTTCTGTTACTTTACATTCATATGCCAATCTGCCCATCTACTCGATACCTTTACATTTATTTGATTTACCGTCGCGACGATGCTTTTCATTCGATTCCTTTAAGAACTGTCTTTGTTGTGTTTCAAACAAAAACAAAAAAAGAGGTTGCTTGGTTATCCTTCGTCGAAAGGTGGCGTTACGGCGAAGTTTGGCGTCGCGGAGAGATTGGGAGATTCGTGACCTCAGATTCTGAGAAGATGAAGAAGTGGGAGATTTGTGACCTCAAATTCTGAGAAGAAGTTTTGAAGAAGAAGAAGAGGAATCGAAGTCTTCATCGCTGTCACATTACCTGAGGTGGAAACTTTGGCAGTAGAACGCTTGAGAGAGAGAGAGAGAGAGAGAGAGAGAGAGAGAGAGAGAGAGAGAGAGAGAGAGAGAGAGAAATCAGATCAAATTTTTGAAGAAAGACTCTTGAGATCAAATTTATGTCGTAACAATAAGGAGAAAAGAGAGAGAGAGAATGTTTTTTTGGTCTGTTAAGCATAAAATCATTAAAATTTCGTGGGACATTTTAAGATTGACAGTATTAAACTACTGAAAAAATTTTTTGACATTTCAAAGTAGCAGCGTACACGATAGGGAAAATTTAAATTACAGTCTGCTTGAGAGAGAAAGAGAGAGAGAGAGAGAGAGAGAGAGAGAGAAATGTGGAATACACACGAACGCCGGAAGTCATATCGCAGTTGAATTAGTGTTCTGAATATTTGCTTTTGATAAAAATATCAAGATTAGTCTCCATCAGATGTTCTTTCATTTGTTTTTTTTGTTTTGTTTGTTGGTGTTGCTCAGCATTGTGCGTATGTATGTATGTATATATATATATGTATATGTATATGTGCGCTTGCGCGCGTGTGTAAACAGACTCATTGCCTAAGTAATGAACATTTCGCAAAGACACAATAATCGTACCTTCAATATCATTTGAACAAAGCCTTCTAAATCGCAGGAAGGTCACTGCGTTCCCTGAAGACATTTTGGACGGGCCTGTAAACAAAGCAGGGAAATTGATTAATGGATAAATAAGCAAATCAAAAAAAACCAATTGCAAGACTGAGGTTTCCTAATCGCGTCTCGCAGCCAAACCATATATATGTGTGTATGTTTGTGTAGCATATGTCAAGGTATGCATGTGCGGCATGAGCGTATGTACATGTGTGTGTTTGTGTGTGTGTGTGTTTGTGTGTATGTGTGTGTGTGTCCTTCCTGGCATCGTTTGCCTTTCTCACTGCGTTCTTGGCCATGCCCACAGGTGGGGGCACAGGTGGGGGCACCCTC
>NC_089742.1:47228742-47233742 GCF_040412425.1 Macrobrachium rosenbergii | reverse complement strand
TTTCGGTGGCCTTGGTTATAGGCTGTAGCTGCTGTACAGAGAACTCGATTGCGCCGAAGAAACTTCGGCGCATTTTTTACTTGTGTATGAAGACAAAGCTCTCGCTTGCCTATAAGGACGTCCGCACGAACGATTTATGGAAAGCGGCAGCTACAGTCGAACTGAGATGAAAGTAGACCAAACGGGGAAATTCCTCTTGAATGTGGTAGGCCTACTGCTCAGGGTAGACAGACAAAGTGTTGCTAGGCAGAGAGTTAGTGGACTCGCGGCTTGATCCCCTGGACCGAAACCAAGATTTAGAGAAGAAGGGGGTCGCCGATTTCATTCTCTTTATGTCGAAACAGTTCCTGCGTCTTTGGAGGTCAATTGTGCAATTCTAGGCTTACCACTCTTCCGTAATCCTTGCGAGAAGAAGAGATGTGAAGAAGCGTCACGACACTGTTTTGGAACCAGTCTCTCGGGATTGTAAATCAAATGAAGCGGCTTGTCACTGTTTTGCCATCCGCGAAAATGACATTTAGTGAAGCCTCGTGAGACCGTTTTGGGAGCCTTGGAGGTGATATACTCTGAATCCTTCCATTTTCTTGGAGTCCATATATTCAGACTGCTGTTTTCACCTCTTAGGAATTTGAAAGAAAGTACACAAAACGCGCTCCTCGAGATAGCAAGTAAGAAGAGAGAGAGAGAGAGAGACGCGAGACACACCGTTAAAGTATGCTATGGCTTTGTTGCCAGAGGTAACAAAGGGGATTTGAATAATAGCCAATATACAGAACCTGGCTATTCTCAGGTTTGACCACAACTTGGCTGTGCCTATATTCAGATGTGGCTGTTTGCGTATGCATACACACACACACACACACGCGCACGCACACGCGCGCGCGCCTGTACGTGCGTTCGTTCAGAGAACTGGTCTGTATCCGTGCAAAAAACATTCTTGCATAAGCCGGGAGTGTACTTTTTAGTTGGAGTAAAAGAGGCCACGGAAAAGGAGTTCCTATATATATATATATATATATATATATATATATATATATATATATATATATATATATATATATATATATATATATATATATATATATTATATATTATTTAATTATTTTCGACTCATCCTAGCACTGTCCTAGAACCAAATCGTGAATTAGAAAATAATTGCTTTGAAAATAACCCAGAAAATAATTTAGAAAATAATGTGTAAAATAATCGCTTTGAAAAACTCGCCCCCCTGCGCCCCCCCCACCCCCGGCCTCAGTGGACCTCAAATTGGCGAAAATCCTGAGGCGCAGAAAACCCTTTTTGAGTCGGGAATCTGAAACTTGCTTTTGCCAGTTTGTCGTGTTGTTTCTCATCTTCGTATTCTTCCTCTCGTGCTGTTTCTCGTTTTCGTATTCTCTTTGTGGTGTTGTTTCTCGTATTCGTGTTCTCTTCGTGGTGTCGTTTCTGATTTCGTTTTCTCTTCGTGTTGTTTTTCATTTTCGTAGTCTCTGTGTCGTGTTGTTTCTCATTTTTGTTTTCTCTCCGTCGTGTTGTTTCACTTTCGTCGTCTCTTTGTCGTGTTGATTCTCATTTTGTTTCCTTGCTGTGTTGTTTCGATTTTCGTTTCCTCTATTCTGCGTTGTTTCTCACATTGAGCCACGTTGGCAGCGGAACACCCTCGTAACATTTTATACAGCAAGTAGCCCTCGCCCTTATTTCCCCCCCTCCCCAATATCGATTATCCCCCCTCACCCCATTCACCCTTCTCTCACCCCATTCACCCCTCATCCCTTCACCCTCCACCGCTTACCTCCTTCACCCGTCACTCTCTTCACCCCTTCACCCCTTGCATTCTTTACCATTGCTCCCTTCACCCTTCATCCTCTGCATTCCTCACCCTTCACCCCTTACTCCCTTCCCCCTTCGCCCCTTCATTCCTTACCATTCACCCCTTACTCCCTTCACCCTTCACCCCTTTATTCCTCACCCTTCACCCCTTACTCCTTTTCCCCTTTGCCCCTTCATTCCTTACCATTCACCCCTTACTCCCTTCACCTTTTGCGCCCTTCACCCCTCACCCCCTTCACCCCTTACTTCCTTCCCCCTTTGCCCCATCATTCCTTACCATTCACCCCTTACTCCCTTCACCTTTTGCACCCTTCACCCCTCACCTCTTTACCCCTTACTCCCTTCACCCCTCACCCCTTACTCCCTTCACCCCTTCACCCTCTGCATTCCAAAAAAAAATTCCCTTCACCCCTCACCTTCTCCCCTTCACCCTCTGCATTCCTTAACCCCCTCACCCTTCACCCTCTGCATTCCTTGCCCTTCACCCTTCACTCCTTCACCCCCTCACCCTTCGCCCCTTCACCCTCTGCATTCCTTACCCTTCACTCCTTCACCCCCTTCACCCCTTCTTCGCTCTTTATCCCCTTCACCCCTCACCCCACCCCCACCCTCACCCTTCACCCCACCCACTCACCCCATCCAAGCAGGTGATACAAGCATCCACCTCCCTCCTGGACTTTGGTTTCATTCCCCCCCTCTCCCCACTCCACCTCTCTCCCCTTTCCTAACTACTCACTCCCCCCCACTCCACCCCCCCCCATCCTCCCACTTTCCATTGTGGACACCTCGTGACCTTGGCCTCCACAATGTCAACAGGTGTTGGCTGACAGATGTTCAGGCAGGTTCTTGGTAAACTGTTATATAGCTTTATGTTCGCGTCCATTATCTCTCTCTCTCTCTCTACTTCTAGGTAGTAACAGCGATTGTGTGTGTTTGTGTGTGTGAAGGCATTTGTGTATAGCTGTGTTAAGTGTGTTTGAGATATATATATATATATATATATATATATATATATATATATATATATATATATATATATTAGTGTTGATTTGATTGTACGCTTTGCTTACTACAGCTCCTCTCTCTCTCTCTCTCTCTCTCTCTCTCTCTCTCTCTCTCTCTCTCTCTCTCTCACTAAAATACATTTTACAACCAAAATGATTTTGAACGAAAAACATTTAAAAATTAAAAACTCTTAATCAAATGACTCACGTCTCTCTCTCTCTCTCTCTCTCTCTCTCTCAAAATACATACAGATATATAAATAGATAACTGTAACTACGATAACGATAATATTACCAAACTGAGGCACAAGAAGCATTTATAGCAGCCCTTCGCCCTGAAGATGCCACGGGTCCAAAGCTTCTCCTTAGCAACTAGCCACAGTCAGTGACACCAGCTGCTGCTGCGTCTTAAAGTGACTGGCTTTTAATAAAGGCTACCAGCTCAAGTTGATTGGAGTGGAAAGAGGCTTGATTCTGTCCTGTTTTTATAAGCAGTTTGGCGTCGCGTTTGGAACGGTGACGTGAAAGTACTGTACGCGCGTAGGCCTACCTGTTTTTCTTGTAGGTGGGAGCATTATATAGTACACGCATAGGCCTACCAGATGTGTAATTAAGCCTCATGCTAATATTAATGTTTTTTTCTCTTAGATGGAGTATTGGTACACGCATAGGCCTACATGTTTTTCTCTTTTAGATGAAGTATTAGTACACTCATAGGCCTACCTGTCTTTCTTTTAGATGGGGGTATTAGTACATGCATAGGCCTATCAGACTTGTAATAAACCCTCATGCTAATATTACTGTATTTTTCCTCTTAAATGGAGTATTAGTACACTCATAGGCCTACATGTTTTTCTTGTGGATGGAGTATTAGGTCGACCAGTTTTCCTCGTAGATGGAGTATTAGTACACGCATAGGCCTACCAGTTTTCCTTCTAGATGGAGTATTAGGCCTACCTGTTTTTCTTGTAGATGGAGTATTAGAGATGGAGTATTAGTACACACATAGGCCTACATGGTTTTTCTTGTAGATGGAGCATTAGTACACACATAGGCCTTCCTGTTTGCCTTGTAGATGGAGTATTAGAACACACATAGGCCTACCTGTTTTTCTTGTAGATGGAGTATTAGAACACACATAGGCCTACCAGTTTTTCTTGCAGATGGGGTATTAGTACACGCATAGGCCTACCCACCAGACGTGTAATTAGCCCTCATGCATTAATGTTTTGTCTCGCAGATGGAGTATATTTATTGCCTGATAGATTCGTGGTTATCTGGCGTGACAGCTGCCAAGGTCACGGACTCAGGGGGAGATTACTTTCGTTGCATTGGAAAGGTCATATACGCTTCCTTCTTGCCTTGTTACTATGGTCACAGACTCTCTCTCTCTCTCTCTCTCTCTCTCTCTCTCTCTCTCTCTCTCTCTCTAAGAGAAAAAGGTGAGGAAGAGACGGGTTACGTATGTTGATAAGGGGGAATCCTTGAGAGAGAGAGAGAGAGAGAGAGAGAGAGAGAGAGAGAGAGAGAGACAGGCTCTGGTGGTCCCTCCCACTCTCACGTGAGGTTGCTATTTATGGAGGATCCCTCAAAAAAAGAGAGAGAAAAAAAAAAGATGGACCCACTCTAATATCGCCATAGACGACGTTGAGTCTCTCTCTCTCTCTCTCTCTCTCTCTCTCTCTCTCTCTCTCTCTCTCTCTCTCTCTCTTTGTGTACGTGCGTTTGTGTGTGTGTGTATGTGTGTGCGCGCATGTGTGCGCGTTTGTACGTATCTTAAAACGCATAATAATCAGAGCCATATTAATACTGAACCCATAACAAGGCTTAAATCATTGCCGAATCATGAGCTAGGCCTAAGCTCTCTAAGCCACCTACACACCAAAAGAAAAAGAAGATATCTTTAAAAAGAAAAAGAAGAAATCTTACAAAGAAGATGGTTTTAAAAATAAAAATCAGACATGTTAAAATGAAGACGGTTTTAAAAAGAAAAAGAAGACATCTTAAGAAAAGAAAGCGGCTTTAAAAAGAAAAATAAGACATGTTAAAAAGAAAACGGTTTTAAAAAGAAAAAGTTGTCTTAAAAAGAAGACAGCTATAAAAAAGAAGAAATCTTAAGAAGAAGACAGCTTTCTAAAGAAAAGGAGATCTTAAAAAGAAGACAGCTTT
>NC_089742.1:47221242-47223742 GCF_040412425.1 Macrobrachium rosenbergii | reverse complement strand
CTTCCTCGCGACTCGAGATAAACGCGATAAAGGTGACCGCCCTGCCCCCTCCCCCATCAAGGAACTGACGTAAGCGAGGTCAAAGTCCAAAGTCCATAGCAGAATAGAAAGCTCGTAAAAATGTCTTCGAGTTTGAACCAGAAACGAACCCAGCGTTCCTTGACATCGATGGGTAACGCTTCGGGAATCTCTGGGTTCGGGTCTGAAATAAAATTATTTGGCCCAGAAATCGTCCTTCCCAGGATAATATATATTAAATGGCTAGTGCAGATAACAGCTTGCAAATAACCATTTCTGTGTACTTGTTGTTGTAGTGAAAAATTGTTTCGCTTGAAACAGGCGCAGGCGCAGTTCTCATTTGGGAGAAGAAATCGTTTGTACCCTGTGTAACGATCTCTCTCTCTCTCTCTCTCTCTCTCTCTCTCTCTCTCTCTCTCTCCTCTCTAAGTCATGCAGAGCCGTATGTGTGTGCTGTGCAGTCCACAAATTTGGACAGATACAGTATTCAGGACCCAGATGTTAGTCCCTTTGACCAACTGTTTACTTCCATCTGGAACTCTGGACCTTTGACACTTTCCTGCGTGTTCCCAGTGTACTCCTGTCTGTTACCAAGAGATATGCTGGTCTCTCCGTAAGAAGAAAACTCTCTCTCTCTCTCTCTCTCTCTCTCTCTCTCTCTCTCTCTCTCTCTCTCTCAATGTCGTGAATGGTACCGAGTATCCCAAAGGGCTGGTATCCTTCTCTGTCTATGTAAATGGACAAATCCCTCGCCAGTGGGGCCCCGGTTCCCCGGTCCTGAGTCCCGTGTCCCAAGTTGCCCTGAGTCTCGATGCCCAAAAAAAGAGCAAGAGAGAGAGAGAGAGAGGAGAGAGAGACCCCGAAAGGTCGAATCAGGCGGCGTCCTGTGACTCGACCTCAGCCGCCTTTCCAAAATTGGCGTCTCGGCTGATTCTTGAACAGGCGAAGAGGCAAAACTCTCAGGTGTTTCCAGGTCGTCAGAAGGGATTTTCTCTTCGCTGACGGACGTGGGCGTAGACGTTGGCGTCGTCACAAGGGCAGCAGTTGGCTGGATTGGGCACGACGCACACGGAAAGGAAGGAAGGAAGGGAGGGAAGGAATAAGGAATCCGGCGTCAATGACCCTGGTGGCTGTGACGCAAGATAACAGCCGGGGAATCAGTCAGATTGACAGAGAGGAAGGACTTTTTTTTAAACGTGACACTGTTGGATGTCCCTTTTGAGAACCTTACGCAACTGAAAATTCTCTCTCTCTCTCTCTCTCTCTCTCTCTCTCTCTCTCTCTCTCTCTCTCTCTCTCTCTCTCTCTCTCTCTGCGGAATGTCCAACCACAGTTTTTTCCCTACTTGATAGGTAGGTTCGTCGTATAGGGCTTTGTATTATATTCTTTTAAGAATGGGGAGGAGTCCTCCCCTTCGGATATTGAATCTTCAATACTGCTCTAAAATGGAAAACTCCAGTATCTGCAAAATTTTCTAAATTGAGAAATGCCACCTATTGGGCTCGTGAAACACTAATACACTAGTTACTGCAGTTTCAGAATGATTCTTCAATGCTTTCCACGAGTATTTGGGGGGTCCTATTTGCAGTATCTGCAAAATCAGTACCAAGGCAAGGAAGTATCTACCATTTTTCTCAGTTTTGTATTTTTGCAGATACCGCAGTCTTCCATTTTAGAGTAGAATTGTGCACGTCTTCACCTCTTTTCAACTTTCGTGACATTTAGAAAATGCACGACCTGTCGCAGACTTCTGGTAGACGGCGTTATTGCATGCAGTATCAGACGACTTTGTCGTATGCATTAATAAACAGACCCATCTGTCATCGATCTGGCGAGAAAAAAAACAAAGTTTAGCGTGACTCCCCCAGAAAGAGTCACTGGGTAATGTTTTCTTTTAACTGATTATTTAGGGTTTTCGAAAGTTTATTATTATTATTATTATTATTATTATTATTATTATTATTATTATTATTATTATTATTATTATTATTATTATTATTCATAAGATGAACCCTATTCGTGTGGAACAAGCCTACCGAAGGGGCCATAGACTTGGAATTCAAGCTTTCAAAGAAAATGATTTTCAGTAGGAAGAAGTAAGAGGAGGTAAAGGAAAATACATAAAGAAGAGACTCCACTTATTAAAAAAGAAAAAAGAAATTAATAAATTAATAAATAGATAAAAATGAAATAGTGGTTTTCTAAGAGACCAAGGCATAAATTGAGAATTCTTTTTCCCGTCCATAGTACTCTTGTTGATTTCGTACTGATAGCTGGGACGTGTTTTGTGTGTGTTTGTGTGTGTGTGTGTGTGTGTGTGTGTGTGTGTGTGTGTGTGTGTGTGTGTGTGGCCAATTCGATGCCTGATTCGGCTTCTTAAAACTCTTCCATTTGCTTGGGACTCTGCGTGACACTCGGGGATGGCGACTTTGCCATTACCAAGAATTCCGAAACTGCTGCTGCTTACTGCTTACCCTTTGTT
>NC_089742.1:47126242-47216242 GCF_040412425.1 Macrobrachium rosenbergii | reverse complement strand
TGTGGGCCAACCTGCTTTGCAGTGTGTATATTGCTTGTGTATATATCCATCATGTGCTTTTGTTGTAGGGAAACTTAATGCAACTTCGAAAAAGAGAGAATATATGAGAGAGAGAGAGAGAGAGAGAGGGGGGCGGGGGGCGGGGGTGGGGGGATAGGGAGAGAGAGAATATCATTGGCGTCACCTTGAACCTAAAAATTATAACGGGATGTACTTCCGGCGAGCAATTCTTTCTCGGCGAAGAGGAAAACTCGTAGCGGTAAAGAGAAAGAAAAAGATTCCCCCCTCTCTCTCTCTCTCTCTCCCCGTTGGTTTGTTACCCTGCTCTGTGACAGTTACGTTACAGGTACTGTAGTTGCGTGGAAGAAGAAGAAGAAGAAGAAGAAGAATGGGGGGGGGGAGGAAGAGGAGTGAAAAAGGCGCGAAAGATAAGCGGTTCGTAACTGACTACGAGAGAGTTTGATCTACCAAGTGGTGTCGTTCTCTTGATTTTTTTTTTTCTAGACCGACGTTGTTTATCCGGGACTGTTCGCTGCCGTTTGTTTTGCCGAGTAGTTGCAGGATCGTTACTTCCTCTCTACAGAAGGGGGATGTTGGGGGAACTTTTAGGGGCTGGGGCGTCGGATGGGGGAATGATTTCATTCGACCGCAATCCGTTAGTTTTCCATCCTGTGTCAGGGAAATTATTGTCTGTTACGTAAGAGGAGCGCCTTGGATTGGTACCTCTCACTTGTGTGCTTTTAAATATTTTCCCATATTATCTTTCATATTAATCTTCCTTTTGTTCCCTCATTTTCATATCATTTAATCCTCCTGTTGGTACTTAATATCTTTGTTAATTCTAGTAGTAGCAACAATATTTTTTATTATTTAAGTAATTTAAAACTGTTTTCTTCTATCCCCTGTAAATTATATTTCTGCTAAATCCTTTCACCACTGTCTCTTTATTCGTTGACAAAATAGTCGACTGATTTATTTTGAAAGTCCCCTGTGTGACCAAACGTCTCGAATAGACTAAGAGTTCTTTGGGGAAGCCAGAATTATGCAGTCTCCCTCGAATGAAGCCGAGACGAAAAAAGAAAACGGCGACTTCATTCAGGAGTCGACATCAATTTTTCAAACAAAAGCATTTTTATTCACAAATTTACAAGTCATATTCAGTGGTAAACAGCATTTACGAGCATAATATAATGTCTTTATTAGTGTTATAGAATATGCATATATATATATATATGAATGAATTTTATCACACCACCGTGATTCATATACAACCATTTAAGCTACAAATGTCTTTTAATATCCAATTCGCTCTACCTAGGAAATAATATATTTTCATATATGTTAACCAAAGGAGAATATTTTTTTTTTAGTTGATAAGTTCGTCGTCTCGTGGATATTGAAGGACATTTGTAACTTAATGCTTATAATTTATATATATATATATATATATATATATATATATATATATATATATATACATATACTATATTATAGTACATCTATACAGTATTCAAAAGCTTAGCAAAAAGATAGGTTTATTAAAGAGATATAGGATGAATATATTACATTAATTAGGTCAGCAGAAGTGCATACAACTGAAAAAAAAGCCTCACCACATATATGAAGTTTTAATACATAAAAAAAAAAACAAAAGACTCCTACTAATCAGCCCATTCTCTTTCTCTGTCTCTCAGGTGAAAGTTGAGGAATGCGTTGAGGAACAGACACTCTTCTCGTCTTCCTCGCAGCCTGCCTCCCAGACTGACTCCCCCGTCCCGCCCCGAAGCGACTCCGGCTGCGAAGTCCACCCGGGGCCCTACACCCCGAGTCAGAGCCCCCTCCTCCCACGCCTCCACCCACACACCCATTCGCCAACCCACCTCTACTCCCCCACGCAGTCTCCTGGACCCAGTAGGCATGTCTCAGGATTTTCGTCTCCCTACAGGTACGTGCCATCTCCCGACTGATGTGTCTCGAATTGTTCCTTAATATGTATGCGCGTAATGCGTGCTGTTTTCATTACTGATTTGTGCGTCCATTCATTACACATTGAACAAATAAGGGTAAACTTATTATTGCTTATTTTTCTATTCTTTATTTATATATTTATCTATTTATTTATTTACGTAAATATTTTATATATTTATTTATATATTTACTTATTTACCTACTTATTTATTTACCTGTATATTTAGTTGCCTATTTATTTGTGTTATTATCTATTTGTTTATTTATCTCTTTATTTAGGTATTTATTTATTTACATATCTATTTTTTTATCTCTTTACTTATCTATTTTATACATTTATTTATATGTTTATTTATACAGTATATATATTTATTCATATATCTGTATATATATTTATTTATTTATCTATTTATTTAATGATTTATCTATTTATTTATTCATTCATTCAATGTCTCTCCCATTTCAGCCACACGCCCTCCACTGGACTCAGCCGGAATAACAGTGACGCCTCCCAGTATGGCGGTTCCTACAACAGCTATTCCTCTGCACCATCTCCTATCTCTCCCACACATTACTCTCCCTCGCAGGTGAGAGCAGTATTATTATTATTATTATTATTATTATTATTATTATTATTATTATTATTATTATTATTATCAGAAGATGAACGCATTTCATATGGAACAAGCCCACCACCACAGGGGCCATTGACTTGAAATTCTTTAAGCTTCCAAAGATTATTATTATTATTATTATTATTATTATTATTATTATTATTATTATTATTATTATTGAGAAGATGAATCCTGTTCATATGGGCAAGCCCACCACCACAGGAGCCATTCAAGCTTCCAAAGAATATTATGGTGTTCATTAGAAAGAAGTAACAGAAAGTAAAGTGAAATATAAAAAGTTGTCCTTCATGACTAGTTTTATTTTTATTTACTCGAATATGAGATTAGCTAAAACACCCATTACACTGGGATGTAAAGCATGTTTTTTTTTCTTCGAAGACATGCTTCATGTTTCAAGAACATGTACTTAAAACCTTTTTTTTTTTTGGAAGCTTGATTTTGAATATATAAATGATTGAATAAATAGATAAATGATTAAATAAATAGATAAATCCTTCTCGTCTTTGATCGAATGGTATTTCATGGTCCTATAATCAATAACAGGTTAGGCTTAAAAAGAATCACTACAAATAGTACTGGTATGAAAATAGCCGTAAAGAGAATCACTACAAAAAATATTGGTATCAAAATAGGCTTAAAGAGAATCACTACAAATGATATTTGTATCAAAATAGGCTCAAAGAGAATCACTACAAATAATATTGGTATCAAAATAGATCCAAAGAGAATCACTAAAAATAATATTGGTATCAAAATTAGCTCAAAGAGAATCTCTACAAATGATATTGGTATCAAAATAGGCTCAAAGAGAATCACTACAAATAATATTGGTATCAAAATAGGCATAAAGAGAACCACTACAGATAATATTGGTATTAAAATAAGCTCAAAGAGAATCACCACAAATGATGGTATCAAAACTGAGCGGGAATTTTATTGACTGCAAAAATCGTTATTTCTAAAAGGACTGATTCACACCTCGTTTCTATAACCTTGGGCAGTGTCACTGAAAAATTGTAAAGAATGAAATTCAGTTTTAATCACACTTTTTAAGCACTGTTCCATTCTGTCATGGCAAAAGCAACACAGGACCTGGTCATTTGATTTAAATATGCGTCGATAAAAGCACTTTTCAGTTCAGGCACCGACACCAGTGTATGAAATGGCCGGCTGCTTTTAGAAATTCCGCGACTTAAATAGACTTATGCGTGGGTAGGTGTTATTCAGAATCATAGGCGTTCATATATTTAGCTTTTTTCGCTCGGTGAATGAGCCTCCAACACGGCGTTTATATTTATATTTACATTTATATTTAAATGCTCAAAGGCAGGAGGAAAGAAGCGGGGAGTTCTCGAACGGGACAGGTGTCGTTTATGTATAAAAAAAAAATGCTTTCAAATCAAGTTTTGCTTTTAGGCCAGTTCTGTGACCTTAAAGATAGATCAGCCCAACTTCTTTTCCTTCAGCAAGATTTTCAAAATATGTTTTTTTTTTTTTTTTTTTATTTCCTTCTTGAATCTCACTCATTATCATTTCATTCCTCGGAACAGTCTCCCATCCAGCAACGCCACATAACCTTCCCGATGCCCCCACATCAGTCTCCGAACCTGAGTCGCGTCCCCGGGCAGTACCCGGGGGCAGGCCCAGGTGGGATGTACGGAGGACTTCTGGAGCTACGAGAGCCCCACACCATCGTAGGTCACCCAGAATCCTCCAAGGACCTCAAGGAAGACGAACGGTTGACAACGGAACTGCCGCCGCATTCGATCTTGCCAACACAGCCCGGCATCACGCGACAACAGCTCATCAACAGGTGGGTTGCTACAAGTCCCTTTTTCACCTGTTTATGGGTTAGGCCTAAGGGCCTCTCCGCTTCTCTCTACTGAAGGAGGTAGGCTGGAGGGGAGGGCCTCTTTCTTGATGAAAGGCTTCTTTCTTCCCCTTTCTAGTTTTCTGTAAGGGAAAACTATTGTGTCGGCTTTGTCTGTCCGTCCGCTCTTTATTCTGTCTGCACTTTTTCTGTCCGCCCTCAGATCTTGAAAACTACCGAGGCTACAGGGCTGCAAATGGGTATGTTGATCATCCACCCTCCAGTCCTCAAACTTACCTAATTTTAGCCCTCTAGCCTCTGTAGTTTTTATTTTATTTAAGGTTAAAGTTAGCCATAATCGTACTTCTGGCATCGCTATAGGTACCAACAACACAGGCCACCAATGGACCATGGCTGAGTTTCATGGGCCGTGGCTAAAGCCACCACCGGACCGTAGCTGAGTGTCACGGGCCGTGGTTGAAAGTTTCATACAGCATCATAGGCTGTACAGAAAACTCGATTGCGCCGAAGAAACGTCGGTGCATTTTGTACTTGTTTTTATTAGGCCTGAGGGATTCACCACCTCTCTCTACTGAAGCAGGTAGGCTGAAGGGCCTCTCCAATTTCTTCTCTGCTTCTTTGAGAGCCCTCTTCTCCTCTTTAAAGGGCAGGCGCGAGGGACTCCTTCTCTCTCTCTTCGCCTTCCTCTTTTGGAGGCCGATAGAAGTTCCTTCTTCACCCGTCGCCTTGACAGTGGAAGTTCCTGTTTCCTTCTTCGCCCGTCTCTTTGACTGTGGAAGGGCCTCTTCCCTTCCTCACCCGTCTCTTTGACAGTGGAAGTTCCTCTTCCCTTCCTCACCCGTCGCTTTGGTAGTGGAAGTTCATCTTTCCTTCCTCATCCGTCTCTTTGACAGTGGAAGTTCCTCTTCCCTTCCTCACCCGTCGCTTTGGTAGTGGAAGTTCATCTTTCCTTCCTCATCCGTCTCTTTGACAGTGGAAGTTCCTCTCTCCTTCCTCAATCGTCGCTCTTGGACAGTGGAAGTTCATCTTCCTTCCTCATCCGTCGCTTTGACAGTGGAAGTTCCTTCTTCCTCACCCTTCCCTTCACACCGTCGCTTTGGATAGTGGAAGTTCATCTTTCCTTCCTCATCCGTCTCTTTGACAGTGGAAGTTCCTCTTCCCTTCTTCGCCCGTCTCTTTGACAGTGGAAGTTCCTCTTCCCTTCCTCACCCGTCGCTTTGGTAGTGGAAGTTCTTCTTCCCTTCCTCACCCGTCTCTTTGACGGTGGAAGTTCCTCTTCCCTTCCTCACCCGTCTCTTTGACAGTGGAAGTTCTTCTTCCCTTCCTCACCCGTCTCTTGGACAGTGGAAGTTCCTCTTCCCTTCCTCACCCGACTCTTTGACAGTGGAAGTTCCTCTTCCCTTCCTCACCCGTCTCTTTGACAGTGGAAGTTCCTCTTCCCTTCCTCACCCGTCTCTTTGACAGTGGAAGTTCCTCTTCCCTTCCTCACCCGTCTCTTTGACAGTGGAAGTTCTTCTTCCCTTCCTCACCCGTCTCTTTGACAGTGGAAGTTCCTCTTCCCTTCCTCACCCGTCTCTTTGACAGTGGAAGTTCTTCTTCCCTTCCTCACCCGTCTCTTTGACAGTGGAAGGGCCTGTTTCCTTCTTCCCCCTCTCTTCAAACAGGAAGGTTGAAGCGTTCGTCAATTCCTGTCACCTGTCGCTTTGTTAAAAAAAGACAGGAAAACGCTTATCTGACAATAGTGTATGGCTGTACATCCGCTTTCACGTATTCAACGCAGCGTTTGGACGTGTACTGACTTTAAAAAGAAATACATTTTGAATTTGATAGTGAAAGGAGCTACTTTCTGTTACTAAATGCCGCGTCTCCTCGGCACCTAGCTGGAACCCCTTTCATTCCTTTTGCTATGCCTCTGTTCATAGTCTCTTTCTTCCATCTTATTTTCCTCAACCTTCTCCTAACAGTTGTTTTATAGTGCAAGTGCTTTGAGGTTTTCCTCAGCCCGTTCTATTTTGTACTGTATATTCTATTATATATTATATAATCTATTCTACATACTATTCTGTTCTATATTCTATATTACATTCTCCTTTATATCGTCAGCCCGTTCTATTTTGTACTGTATATTCTGTTATATATTATATAATCTATTCTATATTCTATTCTGTTCTATATTCTATATCCCATTCTCCTTTATTTCGTCTGCCCATTCTATATTCTACTGTATACTGTATATTCTATGCTATGTTCTATTCTATATTCTACATTCTATTCTGTTCTATATTCTGTATCCCATTCTCCTTTATTTCCTCAGCCCGTTCTATTTTGTACTGTATATTATTTATATATTATATAATCTATTCTATACTCAATTCTAGTCTGTATTCTATT
This sequence comes from Macrobrachium rosenbergii, assembly GCF_040412425.1. NCBI lineage: Eukaryota > Metazoa > Arthropoda > Malacostraca > Decapoda > Palaemonidae > Macrobrachium > Macrobrachium rosenbergii. Next base: position 47,209,417 of record NC_089742.1, on the reverse strand, counting down.
CCATTCTCCTTTATATCGTCAGCCCGTTCTATATTCTACTGTATATTCTATATTCTATTCTATCTTCTACATTCTATTCTGTTCTATATCCCATTCTCCTCTATTTCCTCAGCCCGTTCTATATTCTACTGAATGTTGTATATTCTATGCTATATTCTGTTCTGTATTCTACATTCTATTCTGTTCTATATTCTATATCCCATTCTCCTTTATTTCCTCAGCCCGTTCTATTTTGTACTGTATAATCTATTATATATTATATAATCTATTCTACATTCTATTCTGTTCTATATTCTATATCCCATTCTCCTTTATTTCGTCAGCCCGTTCTATTTTGTAATGTATATTCTATTATATATTATATAATCTATTCTATTCTATACTCTATATTCCATTCTCCTTTATATCGTCAGCCCGTTCTATATTCTACTAACTGTATATTCTATTCTATATTCTACATTCTATTCTGTTCTATAATCTATATCCCATTGTCCTTTTCATCGCCAGCCCGTGCCCGATCTGCGGCGACAAAATCTCGGGATTCCACTACGGCATCTTCTCCTGCGAGTCGTGCAAAGGCTTCTTCAAGAGGACGGTGCAGAACAAGAAGAACTACGGCTGCATGCGGGGGGCGTCGTGCCCCGTCACCATCAACACCAGGAAGAAGTGCCCCGCCTGTCGGTTCGACAAGTGCCTCCGGATGGGCATGAAGCTGGAAGGTGAGGCCCTGGATTTTTTTTTTTTTTTTTTTTTTTTTTTTTACTTTTTTGTAGTTTATCTTTCCTTTCCGTTAATGACTTTGTAAAAAAATTTTTATATGTAATTTCTTTCCGTTGATGACTAAGTAAAATATTTTTGTTTATATTATTCTATTAGTCTTCTGTTCTTCTGAGAGAGAGAGAGAGAGAGAGAGAGAGAGAGAGAGAGAGAGAGAGAGAGAATCAGTGTGTGTTTTTATCACTGTTAATCATATATATATATATATATATATATATATATATATATATATATATATATATATATATACATGTGTATGTTATTATATACAGTATATATATATATATATATATATATATATATATATATATATATATATATATATATATATATATATATATTTGATTAAAAGAAGAATAATATTAGTAGCAATGCATTGCATCTTCGCTTGAAGCTTTGAAGTTCCAATTGCACGATGGAAAATAAAAAGAACAATACTTTCAACATCAAAATCCGGTGCCCATATAAACCAGCGAATTCGCAAATCCCGAATCCAACTGGGTTTTGAAAAGAATAAAAGTCAGCTTTCTCCGCGACGGCGAGAGCGATCTCATCACAATGACTCATGTTCTTCTTCTTCATTCATGGAAATATGATAAGGACACTTCGCCTGACGCAACCGTCGGAGACTTCATACATTTCTATTTTCGCCGACTTTGAGGCTAACCTTCGTCAGATCTCGTGACGGCCGGTCGCTTCCGCCATCATAACAACAAAGACTCTCTCTCTCTCTCTGTATCTTTTACTCTCTCTCTCTCTCTGTATCTTTTTACTCTGTACGTTTTTATTCTCTCTCTCTCTCTCTCTCTCTCTCTCTCTCTCTCTCTCTCTCTCTCTCTCTCTCTCTGCTCTTATCTTTTTTTCTATTGAATATTCTTCGATTTTTCTATTCGCGTCCTTTCCCTAGACTTGCATTCTTGCTGTGGGTCGGTGACCTTACTCGCTGCGATGCCATTTTAAGGAAAGGAGTATAAGTGAATTCATTACTTTTTTCCTCTGCCTTATAATGTGATCCAGCCTCTAACGTTTAATTCAGACTTCATTCCAGAGAATTACTTTCAATTCATTCATTCACATTCTGTCAAAAGGTATTTAACATTTTTCTTTATCTCACCTTTTCCATTTCTCTTGCAGCCATACGAGAGGATCGAACCCGTGGTGGGCGCAGCACATACACCACCGGACCATACCCACTTCCTTCACCGGTTGTGTTGCCCACCACCTCACATCACTTAGACCCCCAGAGGCTTCCTGATGCCCCGACTGTCAAGGCCGAGCCTTCGGACGATGATCTGAAGCCGTCTCCATCCAATGAAAAACCTATTCCTCTTCTCCTACAGGTACGTCTTCGAATCAGGGCCCCCAGAATGTTATTTAGGAGGCTGGATTACGACGTTGAGGGGTTTTTGGAACTGGAATGGGAATACAGAATTTAGGCCAGAGGCCAAGCAAGCGCTGAGGTTTATAAGGTCATTCAGTGCTGAAAGGGAAATTGACAGCAAGGAGGTTTGAAAGGTGCAGCAGGAGGTAAACCTCACAGCTGCACTATGAAGCAGTTGTTAGAGGGGGTGGAAAGTCAGGTGGAGGAAAGAGAATCTGAACAGAGGTAGAGTATAGGAATTGAAAGGTTGCTACTAGGGGCCGCAGGGACGCCGCAAAAAACCATAAGGTGTATCTAAAGTTCACCAAGTCGGGTTGAGGGATTTTCATTGGTAAATTTGGAAATATATTCAATATCTCGTCTCCTTATTGCTGTCCACACTGAAGACCAGATGAAAAGTAATTATACTGCTTGTAAGCTATGCACCATTCCAGCACTGGATTTGTGGAATTATTGTGTTAAATTCTGGTATTGCAATCCTGACTTGGTAACCTGAATCAGGCAATTTCTCATGCTTTTTTTTTGTACAGAACAGACAGGCATAGATTACCATCAGCTAGATCCCCGAGCAACATTGCTAGACTTATAAATCTTACCTAAGGGATCACGAAAAATGAGTATGAAAACATGATTTGGTCGAATAAAGGAATTAGTGGCTTCTATAGATTTAGTATTACCGTAGCCTACTTTTTCTGTTTGTCACATTGGAAGAAGTTAGACTAAAGGGAATGCAGCTGCAGCCCAACAGCACGGGGCAAAGATTCTGTAGTACTGCTGAGAATTTGCTGCTCAAGGCATATTATGGGCTGTACCTCTCCCCCCGCCCCTGACAGAAAAATTCATGTGGATGTTTGCTTTAGGCCAGGAAGGTGGAGAAGACTTCATTCATTTGTAACATCAAACAAGTCACTCTCCCATGATTTTTAACATCAGACGAGTCACTCTCCCATGATTCTAACATCAAACGAGCCACTCTCCCATGATTTTAACATCAAACAAGTCACTCTCCCATCTACATGTTCCATCACATTTTACTTCCATCTTAACAGCTTTTAATCGATGTTTGTTACTGGTCATCTGTACTGTATAATTAACACATCCCTTTTTTCTTTCAGCAAATTCATGATGTAGAACACCTGTGGCACTGCAGTGAGAGTGAAATGGCAGAGTTACGGCAGTCGGAACAAGCAGCCCGCCAGGCAATGGAAAACAATTCCCCAGATTTCCTGAATAATTTGTGCCACATTGCAGATCACAGACTCTATAAGATTGTCAAATGGTGTAAATCTCTTCCTCTCTTCAGACATATTTCAGTAAGTCTCTTTAAAAGTTATTATTCTGTGTTTTGCTCTTCAGTCTTTGTATATACAGTACAGTATTTTCATGCCAGTTGAGAAAATAGAAGACTTTCAGAAAATGACTCTGGAACCACAAGGAAGCAATTTCTTTTGCTTATACAGTATATGTAAATACACGGTACTGTGTTCATATGTCTCAGTGTTCTTATATTATAATTTTCTTTCAATTGTTTTATTTCAAATAAGTGTCCCAAAGTAAGAGTTTTGGAATTTTGGAAAGTTCTTTGATTAGACACAAGTTGAACATTTTTGCAATATACATTTGATTGAAGAGTTTTGAAAATCCTGAAAAGTCTTCTAAAATTTAATGAGATGTAAAAATGTAGTGTGCAGAAGTCTATGTCCTTGGTTTTAGCTGGAAGTCTAATTTTTTTTTCAGTCTTTAATTTAAATATCCCTTATATGGGAAAACCTCAAACAGAAATGAAATATGATGAATTGCACCTCATCAGTTTATTGATGCACTGACTGCATAGTTGCATGCACATAACAAGACTAATTATTAAGGTGTTTTATATAACTTCAGTGATGATTATCCCCTTTTATTGGCCATTGTTAAACACTGTCTTAAACTGTAATCAGCTCCTTACTTGTATAGTATTGATAGGATTGAAATATTACTAACCTCAAGTCATGAGCTACAGATACTCTGAGAATCATTTACTGTATTATACATGTAATGAACAGTCAGTATTTTGAGAAATCCAGGTAACTTCTCATTAGTTGATAGTAATGTTTCTGATGCAGGAGTTTAGCGCTTGGGAATCAACTTGGTTCCACAGAGGGAAAACATATAAACTCCAGGTTTCCGTAGGAAGGTAGTGTTAACATCAGTGCATCTCGCGAGGTGCACTGTAGGCATTACTTAAAGTTCTCTAGCTGCAATTGCTTTCTTTCCTTTCACTCTACCTCCGTTCATGATCGCTATCTTCCATCTTACTTTCCCCAACCCTTTCCTAACAACTGTTTCAAAGTGCAACCGCGAGGTTTTCCTCCTGTTACACCTTTCAAACCTCCTTTTCTCACAATTTTCCTTTCGGCTCTGAATGACCTCACAGGTCCCATTACATAGCCTTTGGCATAAATTTCACATCCCAATTCCCTTTCCAGATAGATGATCAGATCTGCTTGCTGATCAATTCGTGGTGCGAGCTGCTCCTCCTCTCGTGTTGCTATCGTTCCATGGAGTCCCCTGGGGAGATCCGCGTCAGCTCCGGTCGCACCATGACTTTGGAACAAGCCGAACTCATGGGTATTGGACCGTGTATCGAACGCATGCTCAATCTCACCCAACAGCTCCGCCGCCTTCAGGTGGACAAATATGAGTATATGGCTATGAAAGTCATAGTTCTCCTATACTCAGGTAAGCTTACAAAATGGGCATCTGTTCCTCTTCCGTTCTCTTTGTATTGTAATTATTCACTTACATTTTTATCAATTTGTTAATTCGTTAATTCATTTTATTTTCTTTACTAATAACTGATCTCTTCTTTGTGTATTTCCTATTACCTTCTGTTACTTCTTTCAAATGAACACCACATTCTTTGGAAGATTGAATTTCAAGTCAGTGGGCCCTGTGGTTGGCTTGTTCCATAAGAATAGGGTTCATCTTATGGATATTGTAATAATAATTCATTTATGTTCAGTACCATAATTGCTAGCCAATAATACACATGCACAGAAGATCCACACCAGTTTTATCTTATAAGAAATATTTCAGAGTAATCTTACAGTTAACTGCAAGCATTTTCTATTTAAAAACTTTACTTACTTTTAAGTATCATTAGGTCAGTGGTCTCTTTCAAGAACGTGAGAAATATATGTGTAGGCTGTGTTAGCTAGAAAATACAGTGCTCTACAACTACTGTAGATGTTTAAATATTTATGTATTATAACAGTCATCTTGTGTCTTTGCTTATTATGTATGTATCGTAAATAATTTTGTTTTGGTTACCATTTAAAATCATTCTAGCATTGACATTGCTATTTTCAGATGTGCCAGGACTGCAGGAAGTATTTAAAGTCATCCTAACATTGGCATTGATATTTTCTGATGGTTCAGGGCTGCAGGAAGTACTATTTAAAATCATTCTGATATTGACATTGACATTGCTATTTTCAGATATGTCAGGGCTGCAGGAAGTATTTTAAATCATCCTAACATTGAGATTGCTATTTTCAGATGTGTCGGGGCTGCAGGAAGTACTATTTAAAATCATTCTGATATTGACATTGCTATTTTCAGATATGTCAGGGCTGCAGGAAGTATTTTAAATCATCCTAACATTGAGATTGCTATTTTCAGATGTGTCGGGGCTGCAGGAAGTACTATTTAAAATCATTCTGATATTGACATTTTACTTTTTCAGATATGTCAGGGCTGCAGGAAGTATTTTAAATCATCCTAACATTGAGATTGCTATTTTCAGATGTGTCGGGGCTGCAGGAAGTACTATTTAAAATCATTCTGATATTGACATTGCTATTTTCAGATATGTCAGGGCTGCAGGAAGTATTTTAAATCATCCTAACATTGACATTGCTATTTTCAGATGTGTCGGGGCTGCAGGAAGTACTATTTAAAATCATTCTGATATTGACATTGCTATTTTTCAGATATGTCAGGGCTGCAGGAAGTATTTTAAAATCATCCTAACATTGACATTGCTATTTTCAGATGTGTCGGGGCTGCAGGAAGTACTATTTAAAATCATTCTGATATTGACATTGCTATTTTCAGATATGTCAGGGCTGCAGGAAGTATTTTAAATCATCCTAACATCGACATTGCTATTTTCAGATGTGTCGGGGCTGCAGGAAGTACTATTTAAAATCATTCTAACATTGCCAATGCTATTTTCAGATGTGTCAGGGCTGCAGGAAGTATTTCAAATCATTCTAACATTGACATTGCTATTTTCAGATGTGTCGGGGCTGCAGGAAGTACTATTTAAAATCATTCTGATATTGACATTGCTATTTTCAGATATGTCAGGGCTGCAGGAAGTATTTTAAATCATCCAACATTGACATTGCTATTTTCAGATATGTCAGGGCTGCAGGAAGTATTTAAATCATCCCAACATTGACATTGCTATTTTCAGATGTGTCGGGGCTGCAGGAAGTACTATTTAAAATCATTCTAACATTGCCAATGCTATTTTCAGATGTGTCAGGGCTGCAGGAAGTATTTCAAATCATTCTAACATTGACATTGCTATTTTCAGATGTGTCAGGGCTGCAGGAAGTATTTAAAATAATTCTAGCATTGAAATTGCAATTTTCAGATGTGTCAGGGCTGCAGGAAGTATTTAAAATCTTTCCAATATTGACATAGCTATTTTCAGATATGTCAGGGCTGCAGGAAGTATTTCAAATCATTAAAACAGTGACATTGCTATTTTCAGATGTGTCAGGGCCGCAGGAAGTATTTCAAATCATTCTAACATTGACATTGCTATTTTCAGATGTGTCAGGGCTGCAGGAAGTACTTAAAATCATTCTAACATTGACATTGCTATTTTCAGATGTGTCAGGGCTGCAGGAAGTACTTAAAACCATTGTAGCATTGACATTGCTGTTTTCAGTTGTGTCAAGGCTGCAGGAAGTATTTCAAATCATTCTAACATTGACATTGCTATTTTCAGATGTGTCAGGGCTACAGGAATTATTTAAAATCTTTCTAGCATTCACATTTCTATTTTCAGATGTGTCAGGGCTGCAGGAAGTATTTCAAATCATTTCAATATTGACATTGCTATTTTCAGATGTGTCAGGGCTGCAGGAAGTATTTCAAATCATTCTAACATTGACATTGCTATTTTCAGATGTGTCAGGGCTGCAGGAAGTATTTCAAATCATTCTAACATTGACATTGCTATTTTCAGATGTGTCAGGGCTGCAGGAAGTAGAAAACCATTACTCCCATTGAACATTTGCTGTTTTGCAGGAGTCAAGGCTGCAGGAAGTATTTCACCCATTTGGTGACATTGACATTGCTATTTGAACTCCAGATGTGTCAGTTTTTTTAAACCTGGAAATGTTCTAGCATTTATCATTCATCAGTGTGTTTTAAGATCATTCCAATATTGATACTCAAATTGATTTACTATTCATTGATTTTCAGGTGATGTGTCCAGAAGAAGAAGGAGGAGATGTATTTCAAATCATTCTAACTCTTGAGATTGGACCATTAGTTCAGATGGCCTTGATTGTGTGAGAACAGAATGGAAATATTTGTCAAATCATTCCAGAGACGCATTGGAAGTCCTTCCTTATGCAGTTCAATTTCTCTTCGAGCTTTTGAGGGGACCATTAGTTATTGTAGGATTGTGTGAGAACAGAATGGAAATATTTTTAAACTTTATACAAAAGAAAAGGTTTTTAGATCAAGTCCTTGCCTTATGCAGTTCAATTTCTCTCTCTTGAGAGGGGACCATTAGTTAAGGTAGGCCTTGATTGTGGAGAACAGAATGGAAATATTTTTAAACTTATATACCAAAGACGCACAGTTTTTAGATCAAGTCCTCCTTATGAACTTTCCAGAGCTCTTGAGAGGGGACCATTAGTTAAGGTAGGTAAGAGAACAGAATGGAAATATTTGTTTTAAACCAAAGACGCACAGGAAATGTTCTCTTGAGCATTAGTTAAGGTAGGCCTTGATTGTGTGAGAACAGAATGGAAATATTTGTCAACTTTTATATACCAAAGACGCTGCCTTTTTAGATCAAGTCCTTTGCAGTTCAATTTCCTCTTCGAGCTCTTTGAGAGGGGGACCATGTTAAGGTAGGCCTTGATTGTGTGGAGAACAGAATGGAAATATTTTTTCAATTTTATACACCAAAGACGCACAGTTTTTAGATCAAATCCTTCATATGAGTTCAATTTCCTCTTCGAGCTCTTGAGAGGGGACCATTAGTTAAGGTAGGCCTTGATTGTGAGAACAGAATGGAAATATTTTTAAACTTTATATACCAAAGACCAAGTTTTAGATCAAATCCTTCCTCTTCAATTTCTCTTCGAGCTCTTGAGAGGGGACCATTAGTTAAGGTAGGCCTTGATTGTGTGAGAACAGAATGGAAATATTTTTAAACTTTATATACCAAAGACGCACAGTTTTTAGATCAAGTCCTTCCTTATGCAGTTCAATTTCCTCTTCGAGCTCTTGAGAGGGGACCATTAGTTAAGGTAGGCCTTGATTGTGTGAGAACAGAATGGAAATATTTGTCAACTTTATACACCAAAGACGCACAGTTTTAGATCAAGTCCTTCCTTATGCAGTTCAATTTCCTCTTCGAGCTCTTGAGAGGGGACCATTAGTTAAGGTAGGCCTTGATTGTGTGAGAACAGAATGGAAATATTTGTCAACTTTATATACCAAAGACGCACAGTTTTTAGATCAAGTCCTTCCTTATGCAGTTCAATTTCCTCTTCGAGCTCTTGAGAGGGGACCATTAGTTAAGGTAGGCCTTGATTGTGTGAGAACAGAATGGAAATATTTTTCAATTTTATACACCAAAGACGCACAGTTTTTAGATCAAATCCTTTCTTATGCAGTTCAATTTCCTCTTCGAGCTCTTGAGAGGGGACCATTAGTTAAGGTAGGCCTTGATTGTGTGAGAACAGAATGGAAATATTTTTAAACTTTATATACCAAAGACGCACAGTTTTTAGATCAAATCCTTCCTTATGCAGTTCAATTTCCTCTTCGAGCTCTTGAGAGGGGACCATTAGTTAAGGTAGGCCTTGATTGTGTGAGAACAGAATGGAAATATTTTTAAACTTTATATACCAAAGACGCACAGTTTTTAGATCAAGTCCTTCCTTATGCAGTCTGTAAAGTCAAGCGTTTTCGTTTTCGCAGGTTGGAGGGCAACCTCGTCTTCAGCATCAGTTGCTGCATCTCCCTCAGGTATAAGTCGCTGCTTCAGGCTCAGAACATGTCTAGAGGCCACATTATCACCAAAGCAAACCTTTTCTCGGATACTGACATATCCCACTTTGCTTGTCGTGACAATGAGAAACGAATGAAGATCTTCAGGTTGTGACTCTGAAGTGATGACATCTTCATGGCTGTGACAAGTGGACGTCTTTTACTCATCCCACCTTGTGTACTCATTTTTGTGAAAGCAAGATTCAAGAATATGAGTATAGAATTTTCATGTCAAATCTAAAAGTCTGTTAGGGTTACTATTGTCAAGGGCCAACATGCCTTGTTTATGTTCCAGTACAAAGATAATACTTAACTGTACTGTCATTCAAAATCTTGGATAAGTTCAGGCTACCGAATACATTTTAACTGAAAGAATTTGCTAAATACATCATAACTTGCTAGATCAGCTATAGATGCACATCTATGTGACATGAGTTACATATTGCTGAGTTATTGCGTCCACTGCCAAGATACCTGACGGGAGGCGAAGAGAGGCAGTTCTGCCCGAACTGGCTCTGCAAGCTACAAAAGCTGTGTCTTCCAGTGGATATTATCAGAGACGCGGTTCTTCTCCTTCTTGTTTTTCAAATCTTCTCTTAACTTCGTTTCACTACATCATTAGCTGGTACTTTTCATATCACTTCGGTGTCCTCTCACGTTGTGCTTCCCAGAAAAATCGGATTCAGGCGTTTCAGACGGGCTTTGTGTACGTTTGCATATAGTTTCGGATATAGCAACCTGTGCACTTTTGAGTTAACCCCTTGTTTATATGGCTTGTCTCTACTCTCTCATGAGATAGAGTTGGGTGACGTTTGGCCATAGTTCAGTTTTTGTTTCGTTCTAAAATATTTTAATATATTTTAGGGTCTTTATTAATTGAGTGAGCTTTTTTTTTTCCTAAGTATTTTTGACAGTTATCAATAAGCTGCGAGAGGACATCATTGAGATATGACTTGTAACAGCAAAATAAGCAGCAGTTGTTGCAGAGGTGCCAGAGGCTGCCAAGTACCAAGATTCTCTAAAATCAACTGATCATACCAGTCACGCCGGCAGTCAGTATTAATCGGATATACTGAAATAAATTGTGGTCTTTAGATTTCTTTGAATCAGCTCGACGCGTTGCAGACATTTTATAGTTTTTCGGTCTACTTTTCCCACTCAGTAATCGTTGAGCACATCAGTTTTCTTTCAGTTGAGTGTATTTCAAATTCGTTTCATAGAGTACAAAAAGAAGTAGTGTATCTCATTTTACTCGTTTACTCTTCATGTCCAATTCCCTTCTGTATAAATTAACCGGTGATCATTGATATTAGAGAAATCTGGTTGAAATTTGGCCGTGTGAATCTGTGACAGTTCCACTGTGCTGGGGAATTGTGCAACATGATCACAAAGGGAGGATGCTAAAAGGAATCTAGGCTAGGTGTGGGTGGGGCGTTTCTGAATGAGCTATCAGACGATGCACAGTATACAGTAGTGTTTTGCCACATCTACTGTGCAGAATTTTCATCTCACAATTGGTATTAGTCGATAAAAGAGACGTTTTAAGACCAAACCCATTTTTGTTTCATTTTTTTGGAAATTTTTTCCACAATTTTGATTTTGATGGTATCTTGTTGCTGAAACTCCCCTGCATCACTGGCCCAGTGTGGCATCGATACTCCCACCAACCTTACACAAAGTACCTGTCAGCCAGCAACTAACCAAGTAGGGCATTGTGGCACTGCAGAGTTACCTCTTTTTTCTAATTTATATATTTTAATTTGTCTACCTCTGCTAACCTAATATGCTATAATAGTATTATTACTTTCCTTTTTGTAAATCCTTTTTATTAGCGATGAAGATTTTCCTATTTTATTTTTAAACCAATTCTCCCGTGCTAACGTAACTCTACAATTCCACAGTGTCCAACATGATGAGCTACAAAACTCTGATTTCTGTGATGAAGTAACTTTTGCACTCGACTCTTGGGTTCGTAATGTCCATTTTCCCTCTGTGTCCAAGTCCTGTCAGAAGCAGTGAAGACAAAACTGAAATGGCAGTGCAAACTTTTATACTTTTCCTATGGTATAAAGAACAGGCTGTGGGCAAAATCTTAAACTATTCTGTAAGGTTAATGGCATTCTGCAGTTTTGTATCCAAGCACTTTTCTCGTTCCCTCCCGTTTCTCTGAATGTCTTTTGCAAAGAAAAAAACAAAATGTTCACTCATCCAATCTGAGGTTACCATAGAGAATACTCAGTATGTCATGACTTTACACGAATTTCCTGAATTGGGGAAATTTTTTTTTTTTTCTACTACCAGATTCTTTCTATCTACTAATGTCTTTCCAGGTTTCCTTGAAGTAGCTCAGAATGTGTCGTTGTTTAGCCTCTTCCATCTTGCGCTGTGCACAAGATTATTCTGTTGGAAGAGATCAAGAGAGAGATGGTACTCTATTATCTTATTTAGTGTTCTATGTTTTCTACAGATTTCTTAATTTATTTGCATTACATTTCCTGATATATAAATATATATATTTTTTCTCAGATTCACACCACTTTCATGAAGGCTGTTATTGGTAAACATTCCATTGATATTTAAGCTCTATACTTAAACAAGATGTATACTCTTGTGATATTAAGTTAATCATAACAATAACGATGAGGATATATTTAGAGGCCACTGGGTAATTCCAAAGATTCAGAATGGCCTCATGAGAGTGGTGCATAGGTCAGCTGCCGCTAGGCCATAGGACTGATTCAAGTTACGTTGGTTCCCTGCGTCCCAGCCTGCACCTGGGAGATTTTATTTTTTTGTGGAATTTACTGAATTATGTTACTGGTGGCCAAAAAATCTTTCTGGACACTGCTGATGCCATTGTTTCTGTCTCCTCTCCAAGGCAATGGCTGATGTAGGATGAGCCAATGCAACTGAATCGCCTTAGCCAAAGGCAGTAAGACTGTCCAGGGTGCTGACATTGACAGAGGCTATAATGGGTTTTGGTTTGTGCCACCTGGGGTGCAGAGGGGCACCTCAACTCTTTTTTATTTTCTCTCTCATGCACTGAAACCAAGGCCATCCAACCTTCATTCTGCCTAATTAGAAAGATTTGTGATAATGAATTTGTTATGATGAATGTTTATATGAACGAAAGAAAGAAAAAAAAAGGGTATCACGTTCTTGAATGAAGGCATTGGAATGGCAGGCGTTCCCTGCAGAACACCACCGCAATGCCCCGCTGCATCCCAGATGCCCCTATGCACGTACCCATATCAGTCCACCCCGGCAAGCCAAATCACTAGTCCTTACACACTTGATTTTTAATCTTTTTTATTATTATTATAATTCTTATATATTTTTGGAGCATGACTCTCGAAAACCCGCGCCCGGGTTACCACACTGAGTTGGCAGCTTCCACCTTCGGCCAACATCACTTTTCCAGTCTGTTAATGCCGGGTCATATTGGAATCTCCCGCCTCATTGAATCTCGAAAGGTGATTTAGAGAAATATTCTCACGAATGAAATAAATAAATTTTTAAAAAAAACCTGTTAATCAAAATGAACTATAATGTGTGCTATGGAGGATTTTTCATAAAGGAAGGTCGTTTGTATTTTTGGTATCATGTAAATAATTGTTGTCTACTGGAGCAAGTACTTAGTATTTTAAGGAAATTTTTAATAAACATAATTAAATCTTGGTATTTCATTGACCCGGAAATGCTGCTGTGTATATATTGGCTTTCTGTAAAAGAATACTATTGTGCCGGCTTTGTCTGTCCGTCCTCAAATCTTAAAAACTACCAAATTGCAGCCCTGTAGCCTCAGTTGATTATATCCATAATCGTTCTTCTGGCAACGATATAGGACAGGCCAGCACGGAGTCATGGTTCAAGTTTCATACAGCATTATACCGAGACCACCGAAAGATAGATCTATTTTCGGTGGCCTTGATTATACGCTGTACAGTAAACTCGATTTCGCCGAAGAAACTTCGGCACATTTAGTACTTTTTTTTTTTTTTTTTTTTTTTTTTTTTTTTTTTTACCAAACATTACCTGTACCCAACCATGGAAACAGTCTGAAAACAAAATACTGTTATGTATCTACTCAATTATGGAGAAACTTTCACTTCAAGAAGAAGAAGACAGAAAATTCCCAGTATTATATCAGGTAAGGTTCATTTTTTTTTTTTAAGTTACTTCCAAAGGGAAATAGCTTAGAAATAGCTTGAAAATTAGTTTTGCAATTTCTCAAAAGGGTTTTGGAACCTCTAGCCCATGCCCCGTAGGGGGGCTAATGCCATCAGTTAACCTCATGCGGTGCACTGTAGGCTTGACTCAAAGTTCTTTGCAGCGTTCCTTCGGCCCCTAGCTGCAACCCCTTTCATTCCTTTTACAGTAGCTCCATTCTTATCATCTTTCTTCGATCTTGCTATCCACCCTCTCCTAACAATTATTACATAGTGCAACTGCTTTGAGGTTTTCCTCCTGTTACACCTTTCAAACCTACCTAGCCTACTCTCAATCCTTTCCAGCGCTGAATGACCTCATAGGTCCCAGTGCTTGGCCTCTGGCCTGAATTCTATATTCCGTTCCATTCCATTCCTCTAGGCCGTTGGTTTTTATTTTTTTATTTTTTTAACTCCTGGTGGTAAGTGGTTGTGCCAGTGAGGTTTTTGGAAATATTGTAGCCACTTCAGTAAAGCCCTTGGTTCCTGTCACATGAAGTTACTTAGAGATCTTTTCTTGAAATTTAAACCTCTGTACTTGAGTAGTCATTTGATGGGCTTCAGGTTTATTCATGTCAGTGGTGTAGCCAGGGTCAATGCCCCCCCAACCCCTGAGTTGACATTAAATAGTTGTATTAATTACAGGACAATTATAAACAGTTTTTCAAGATTGTCGATATTTTTCCGGGGGAAAAATGGCCAGACTTGTTTATTTTGCGTTTGGGTGCATTCATTTGTCTCTTCTGACACACACTCCAAGAATGATTAAAGACCAAGACAGCAGAAGCTCCCCAAATGAGTGGGAAAAGGGCTGAGCTAATATATATATATATTATATATATATATATATATATATATATATATATATATATATATATATATATATATATATATATATATTATATATGTATATATATATATATATATATATCTTATAAAATTTTTGCATTATTCAAAATCGTCTCGACTGTTTGGGCCCCTCCAATCAAAAATCCTGGCTACGCCTCTAATTCATAATCAATGTAATTATATTTCAACTGGATAAACATTATTTATAAGTATATGAAAAGATACTTTGACATAACTTTCCACAACTATACTTCACACAAAACAAAAGCTACAATGATAGCCATCAACTCGAACTCTTAATAACAAACGTAGTATTCCCAAGTAACTCTCGCAGTTAAAACTGAGGTTTGCATTCATTACCATTATCATTTCATTTCAAAATTAATTTTTACCAAGACGGAAATGCCCGCTAGTTCATAAATATTAAATAATTCCGGTTGAACATACTAAAAGTTGTCAGTACAAAACCGTATAGCCTAGTACATCCAGTCACACGGCGAATTTCGATGAGCCCGGAAGGCCATGTACTTTATGTTAATTCGTGCATTTACTGATTTACTTTTTAGCATTACTACCCTTTATGAAGAAGTAAAGGTCAGTAGCGCTAACAAGTATATCAGTGAAAGCACGAATCAACATAAAGTACATAGCCTAGCGGGTTCTTAGGAATTCGCCCTCTGACTGGATGTAGGCTATATGCTTTTGTACTGAAGAAATTAGTTACAGGACATCTGTCAGTCAGATGGCAGTGACGATGCTCCCCTGAAACTAATACCGCAAGACATGGCATATATTAAAAAATATCACATTTTCATTTTGTAAGTGTTCTTAATCTTGCCTGTAGGAAACAAATCTAACATACGGTAAGATTGTCAAATGATACTAAAAGGAGTTAGTTCATAGTCAAAACTATTCCAAAAGCAAGTCTTTGAGAGGAGGTTAGCCGACTGTCTGAAGAGCACCCTCGACAGGTAGTTTCATCCAGACGACTGGAGAGGTTTACTGTTCAGTCCTCCAAAGCAGAACAAGATTCTTGAAAACAACAGCATCAAAAACCTCAATATTTTATGGGTTTAACGCTATTGATCTTTGTGTGCCATATTGTAGAGGTAACAATGTATCCAAGACCTCAGTACATTGATTGGTACTCCAACTGAGAATCTACACGAGAATGCGTTCTTCCGGGAAGGTGAAAACCGCCCATCACAAAGGGTCTTCTCTCGACCTTCAACCAGGTTCTTGAACTGACCCTGGGCCAGTTCTGCTGTAAGCTTCAGACGGCGTTGTTCACACGTTGTGTTGTGGTTTCAGTGTCTTGCTGTACGAATAGCTTATTAACATGATTTGTGTATTTATCAGTTATGGGTATGTGATTAACAAACTCGTTTTTTATCGCTGTCTTCTCTGGTGCATCTCTTCTTGTGCGTTCGTTTCTCCCGCTGTTCTGCCATCAGCTTTATGCAAAAAAAGTAAGTATAGCTTAGTTTTACCAGACCACTGAGCTGATTAACAGCTCTCCTAGGGCTGGCCCGAAGGATTAGACTACCATCCACTTTGTGAGTACCATACTTTTCACCCTGCAGATAAGATTAGACTCGTGCAGTATCGTGTGAGAAACTCTTTTTAACTTGTTATCCTTGCCAGTGACATTTAGTAAGACTGCGCAAAAAATTGTAGTAATTTTTCGGAAGACTCCAGCCAGCCGTTTTTGCAAGGAAACCCATTTTAGGTTTTTCATGCAATAATGGTTAGGAAATGATAGGGCGCTAAAAGAACAAAAACAAAAAAAAAAGACCAACCTAACCTAATCTAGGGGTTTTACTGGTTACAATTTTGCCGTATTAGCGATGGAGCGGGGTGGGGGCCGAAATGTCTTACCTTATAAATCGTAATTTGATTTTTTTCTCTGTTATTAAGCATTTGTTCTGGTTATGTATTGAGAAGAAATTTTTTGTTTTGATGTGTTTTACCCAAGAAAAATATAAACTATAAAGTGGGAGGTGGCTGGTGTCTTCCGAAAAACAACCAAAATGAACTCACTGTATGACGTACTAATGTTGGCAATTATTTTGTTATAGTAGTTTCGTAGTGTAAAAATGCCTTACCATTACGGTGATCAGTGCATTTAAGGTTTAAAATACATTTAACTCAAGTGATTCATTCATTGGTCATTTATAGGAATCATTCGTATCTATTCTAACGCAGTTAGCATAATTTTATAGAAAGTGTTTTACTGAAACGGAATTTTCACTTAACATTCAACTGAAATTGAATAAGAGAAACTCCTAAAGTCGTAGCACTATCAAAGAAGGCCCAGGAAAGAAGACTGCGGTGGTACGGCCATGTGATGGGAAGGGATGAGACATATATAGGGAGGAGAGTGATGCAGGTGGAGGTGCCTGGTGGGAGCAGTGGTATGGCCATGTGATGAGGTGGGACATATGTAGGGAGGGAGGAGAGTGATGCAGAGAGCAGACCGAAGTAGCGAAGGTGGATGGATGTAGTTAAAGAAGACCTGAGCGACAAACAACTGTCAGAGGATGATGTGTTTGTCCGAGCCAGGTGGAGGAGGAATGCTGTCAGAAACGTCGACAACACATAGAAGTGGGAAAAGATTCAGAGAAAGAAGAAGATTCAACTGAAATAGGACTCAAAAATAGGGATGATGCGGCAGACGGCCAATGAATGTATCAGAATATCTTTGGGAAGTGGCATGCTGATGCCTCATTTTAGTCTTGACTAAATCGAGATAGTGATGATTACATTATTAAGGTTTTTCTTTCTTTTTAGCATTTGTGAATCTCATATATAGACTGCATTCCTCATTTTACTTCGTTACTAAGAAAAATTGTTACAAGTTTGTGGTTTTAGAAAACTATATATATATATATATATATATATATATATATATATATATATATATATATATATATATATATATATATATATATATATATATATATGTATAATATAGAAGGAACCATATATATATATATATATACTAAAGTTAGAAGGAACCAGGACACGGGAAATTTAACTAATAACGAACAGGCAGTGGGGCCAAAGGGACATACTATAGGCTAACAGATTTCAGGGCAAACCGACCCATATCCTACCCCAACTTTTTATGAACAATGTACGGTATCCATATGAAACTACTTTTTTTAAGTCGCCAACTAAAACGAGTGTTTTGTGGAAAGAGCAACGGTGAATGGAAGGAGAGGCAGTTTGAAAAGTCACTCCTCTCAAGTTTTATCCCAATAAAATACAAAATTTAGCGAGGAGAATAGGCCTACGTAGACTTTACGTCTTTTTGTAAGCTCTACAAGAACTTTTCTCCTTACTGTTCATTGTAAAAGAGAGAATCGGTTATACACACTGTGGTCACTTTAACTTTAACTTGAGCAAAGGATTCATCTGACAGTAATTTTAACATTCAAATGGAAAATGTACACGATTGTTTATCGGTGCTATCAATGGAAAAGACATTGTTGTTCCTCTGCACATAGACTTAAAAAACACTAAGCGACATTACAGATAGTATGAAGACCTAAAAAGAGAGAGTACTTTGAGAAAACGAAACATTGTTCGGTTTATTTTAGGAAGAGAAGGGTAATTTTTATTCTGGATTCAACAGACTTCCATAACATTCTCCGTCTTTAGCATACAACTTTGCCGGTAACAGAAGTAAATTAAGATGATACTTACTACTTACACACCGTATTTTGGTTATCCAAGATTAATGTGGTCTCTGTGCAGTAAAAGATTACCGATATCACTCAGAAGAAGAACCTATTGATAAGGAAACAAGCCCCATACCACCTGACTTAAATTCACCACCGAATATAAATTAATTTACAACTTTGTAGTTCCAAAGAATATGGAATATAAATTAATTTTACCTATGGACACATAAAATAAGGTTTTCTTTGTAGTTGTGATGATAGACTTGTCAGAATACTATATAATTTTTTGCGGCAGATTTATTTTATAGTATTTAAAATCATTCAAATCACAACAGAAAAACCTATTTTTATGTTGATCTAACAGGGTTGTTAGGTATCGAAAGGTCATGATTTATACAAAAGAAATCCATTTGATAAATGAAATTTATCCATTTCAAGTTCCGTACATTGGCCAAGAAGACCTTCCTTAGATCGGGCTTGTATCCATAGAAAACGAGTGTTTATACTTCCATCATAGAAAACTTAATACTGCCTATTTTAATGGTAGACTATAATAATAAGCCCACATTAATTTTATGCAACATGATAATCGAATAATATAGTCTCTCTCTCTCTCTCTCTCTCTCTCTCTCTCTCTCTCTCTCTCTCTCTCTCTCTCTCTCTCTCTCTCTCTCTCTCGGTAGACTACAATAATGATTAAGCCCACAGTAATTTCATGCAACATAATAACAATAAACGAATAATATAGTCTCTCTCTCTCTCTCTCTCTCTCTCTCTCTCTCTCTCTCTCTCTCTCTCTCTCTCTCTCTCTCTCTCTCTCTCTCTCTCTCGTGGAATAACTTATGTTAAAGAAAAATACCTGTCGTTTGGCGGTCTGCCATGCATGAATCTTTATTAAAAACCATTTTAAGTACCGCCGTATGATAATATTTAACACATTTTTCTCATACATTTAAGCAATCGTGATAAAAAATATTAGTATTACATACTCTACAAAGTAAAATTAAGAATACAGGAAATTATAGATACCGTTTATCTTATCATCGCAAGCAATCTAGGGAATGCTACCAGATTTCCTTTGCTTATTAAAGATAAGGCCTAAGGCCCCGTTTCCTGTGTTTTGAGGTTTCTTTAGACATTGACTGTTGTTTGCAAAGATCATGTATTTGTTGCACTGCAACTTTATAAATATCTGTGTGAATAAGAGATAACAGAAAAATCTACAGGAGTGCTAGATAAAAAATATAGGACTAATTATTTCATGGGAAGTAATTAAAAGATTACAAACTCTTCCCTGGTGTACGGTTGCTGATTTATTGAACAAAGACTCAATGCAAATGTATGGCTCATGAATTTTTCCTTTATCAACAGCCAGGGTAGGAAAACTAAAGAATTAAATTTAGCAAAATTTCCTCTCCAGAGATTCCGATCTCGTCTGAATGGACTGAACCGGTGGCCTTGACTGAACCACTGTCCTTACGCAGTGCACTTCAGGCATAACTTAAGGTTCTTTGCCGTGTCTCTTCGGCCCCTAGCTGCAACCCTTTTCATTTTTTTTTTTACTGTACCTCCGTCCACATTCTCCCTCTTCCATCTTTCCATCCTCTCCTGACAATTGATTCATAGTGCACCTGAGAGGTTTTCCTCCTTTCACACCTTTCAAACCTTTTCACTGTCAATTTCCCTTTCAGCGCTGAATGACTCACGACGCCCAGCGCTAAGCCTTTGGCCTATTGGCCTAGATTCTATATTCTATTCGATTCTCTTCAAGGCTTTCAGTTAAAACCGCATCCAGTTATTTCAGGCATAAACCTTACCGCTATTTTAAAGATGAGAAAATTTAGATTAATCATTTACTTTTATCAAAATGAAGGCACACGTTTTTGTCGAATAGATAAGATTTCTGTGCTTTATCGTTCTTCCTTAAAAAATGCTTGATAGAAAACTGATAATAAGTTTAGCTTTGATATGGAAACGTTTTCACGTTTCCGAGTTTCTTGCACCTGGAACCGAGTTTTCATATATTTATTTATTTAAATGCCTTTGCGTGCTTTGAAGATGACTTGTTCCTAATGAACTTTAATGGTAATCATTGCTTGATCTGTATATTATGACGGGTATACAGGAAGCATCATCATGGCTTCCCCCCACTATGCTGCCTTTTGTTGTTGACTGACGAAGTTCTACCTTACTGCCACTGAAAGAGTCTGTAAAATTCTTAATAATGAATTTCACACTTCAGTCTTTAGAAAGCGTACTTTCGTGGGTCTTATATCCAAATGTCATTCAGCCACACCTTTGAAATATGAGATGAATTTTATATTTACGTTGGTAATCAGTGCATATAAAATTTATTCTAGCTTCTTAGATTTGCATAAAGAATTGGAATTTCTAAGGTCGCTTTTAAAAAACAATGGCCATCCGTTGAATTACGTGATTACATATATTGGTAAACAACTTTCGAAATTGTATGTAAACAAACAACCCGAAACTACCGCTAACGTAAAGAAACCTGTTATTTATTTAACTTTAACCGTTACTATAACTCATAGTTACGATTTAAAACAATAATTAATTTCTATTTTGTCCATTGGTTACCCTCAGCTAGATATCAAAATATTCGCAAAATAAATCAGGTAATTTCTTTAAAATTAAAGACCCTATACCAACAAGCCTTCGGACCAAACTGATCTATAAATGGCAGTGTAGTAGTTGTAATACCACTTAACGTTGGAAAAATTACCAGATCGGCTCGGTTGTGATGGTTTGAACACCTGGGGTCGTTTCGTACAGGCAATTATCTTTCAAGACCAAGACCTAGTTACAGTGCAGTTAGAGAACATTGCGAGGAGACTGGTTATCTTTTACATATTGATGATTTTTCTGTTTTAACCACTGATCGGCTTGCTGCAGATAGACCTCGGCATTTTAAAAGTACTATACTTCATCAAGATAAAGCCTTCTTTGGCTAGAAATGTGACTGTAACCTCACTGCTTTGTTTTTAGTCTGCGTTTTACTGGTTTGTATATTGACTTGTGATTTTATTGTGCCTTTGCACGTTCCATTTTTGTGACTTAAAATCTGTATTTTGCTTTATTTTATTTATTTATTTTGATTTGCCATCTTTTAAACGTATTTTCATCATTTTCATACTAATTCTGCTGTACTATTATGAATTTCATTATAAGAATTGTAATGTCATTATCATTTTAATTTGTAGGTTGATAACGAGTGAGAGTGCTGGTCGAAACGTGTCCCAATGAAGTTGTGAAAAATGCTGTTCCGGGTTTTGGTCTTGGCGTCCTTACTGATATGTAGATGGAGCTTCTCTGCTGGTTTATACACACACACACACACAATTTTATACATGTTCTTGGATTTTGTATGGCTCAATTTTCGTATCTCTTGAAGTTAGGTCTATGGTTTTAGTTTGTGACTACTTTATCCTGTATTGTCTCTCTGTTCATTACCCTTTGACAATTGACCATCTGGTATTCTTGTTCTTTTTGTTTACCTCGTAACCTCCTTTTCATCTGTGTCTCACTTGTGCCCAGACAATGCGTTAATAAACGTGAAAGCGCTTGGTACTGAACGTCTGCCTGTCATTTTCCTGCTGGATTCGCTTATACGCTGAAGTCACGTGAACCTACCGTGTACTGTGCTACAATTCTTGTCTCCAGATTAAGCAACGGAATGCTATTGCAAAAGTGATGTTGAACGGGTGGTTTCGTAACAGATAACCAAGGTCTGTCAGATGTCATCCTAAAATGCAATGCACATACTACTCTTTGCCACTTGCTGCATTACAAAGTAATTGATGAGACAGCATACTGAAGTATTTTTCATACAATGCCTGGGAGTGCCGTTGTAAGGATTAAATAGTCAAGTGAAAAATTTGAGAGTAAAAGAAAAGTTTGCATACATGGCAAAAATATATTCTGAAGAATCAGACTTAGAGTAAAAAAGTATCTTGAATTGATGAGAATGACTGGCTGGCATTATAAAGTACAGTTTTCGAGACATGCAGTTGAATGTAGGCAACTGGGAGTTTTAGTTTTCTGTAAAAGAAAACTATTGAGATGGCTTTGTCCATCCGTACTTTTTCTGTCCACCCTCAGATCTTAAAAACTACTGAGGCTAGATGGCTGCAAATTGGTACGTTGATCATCCACCCTCCAATCATCAAACATGCCAAATTGCAGCCCTCTAATCTCATTAGTTTTTTATTTTATTTAAGGTTAAAGTTAGCCATAATCGTGCGTCTGGCACCGCTATAGGTACCAACAGCACACGCCAACACCGGGCCGTGGCTGAGAGTTTCATACAATATTATACGCTGTAAAGAAAACTCGACTCCCCCGAACACACTTCGGCGCATTTTTTGCTTTTTTTGAGGCGAATAATTGGTTATGAAACTTAATTTAGATAGATTAGTGTTTGCAAATGGAACTATCTATTAGAGGTAGCGTATGAAAATAAACATTAATTTGTACCAATGTTGAATAACTGAAGTCTTGAGTTTAAACTCACGTAAGTGGCATATATACAAATATGAAACTGCTGAAATGACGCCTGTGAAATCTTATGCAAATGTCCTTGTGCGTGAACTTTCTAAAAGGAAGATTGTAAAAAAATACTTTTGAAGTAGTAAAATCATCAGTTTATTTAAAAACTGAATTATTCTCAAGTGGGGGAGAGGTTAAACCACAATTACCCCGCCCCCCCCCTCCATAAGTTCCACAACCACAACCCCCTTGCTTACAGCCTTGATAATATAGTAAAATGTGTCAATAGGAGTGAATTTAAAGCATAGTGATGTGAAATAAAGGTTGTCACCGGTGAAAATATGGTTCAAAATGTTTATTTAGTTTAAAAACAACATGTAAGAGGTCGGCTTAGTTTAAAAAATAAAAACTACATAACCTGCACCCGGAAGCTTGAAGCTTGAAGGATGCGGTCAGCTGCTGAATCAATAATTAATAACTGTCAGCCCTCACGATATGCTAGTAAAAGGCTTTTGGATTTAATGAAGGCGTGACATTGAAACTATATGTTCATATTAAAGTGTGACTAATGAAAATGTACGAATAATTATGCCTGTGCTTGTCTGCGATCTTTGTTAGAGCTCCTGGAGTCTGGTGCTTTGCATTTCTAACAAGTTTAACTGTCATAATTGTGCTTTGCTGACGACCCTCTTGGCCGCGTCACGTGATTGCATGCAACCTTGATGACTGAATTAACAAGGCAACAGCGATCTCTCCACTTGGACGAGTATGAGAAATAACTTTGTTTGAATGTTTACGTACATAACATTATTTTCGTAAATATTATCTGTAAAAAAAGGGCTGTTAATTTTTTTTTTTTTACTAACAAATCATTATAATGCAAAGAGAAAACACTCGTCCTTGGGATTTAATTAATTGGTACAGATTTCTCCTTTGATTCTGTTATTGCAATTCGGTACGACGTTGCAAAAATGTGGGTCATTTATAATCATTTTCACGGACAATATGACCGGCGCCTCATTTTTAAAACAATACTTCGTGTATGCTTGCATGCAGAAAGTCGTTGAGTTCTGCTTAGCCCGAGCACCTAAACAAATAGTTCGAATGCCCGCACTTAAAGGTGGCTCGCGATCCGAAATAAAAGATTAGGTAAATCGCTTCCAAGTCGCTTTGATAGCGGTATATTGGTATATTAGTTGTTGATAATTAATTAAAATTAAGTTATTTAGTGATTTTATGTTAGATAATCCAATTTTGCGAATTTTAATCGCGTTGGACAGGCTTCCGAAGTCGCTCGCAGCGATCCGGACGATCCAGGATGAGTCAAAAAGCAGTGTTGCCATTTGCGTGTCTTCCAATCCGCAACATTTCCAATCCAACGTTTTTCAGTTTTTCTCGCGATTGGGAGTGAAATTGTGAGTACGGCCGCCTCGGCGTTTGCATGGTGTCGCATCTGTCACTGTACCTTTCACTATATTTTCGAGGGAAATGAGATATTGATGGTACTGAGGGCCGAAAATGAGGCTCGATTGCCTCCGCACGTAATACAGAAGCTCCCAAACCTTTTGTTTTGGTTGGGTCGAATTCATTCTTGCGCCTTTTTACTCGTCTGATATCGATGCCTTTTATTCATCTTTGGTCGTATCGCCTTCAAATGACGTCTTGTTTAATGTAGAACTTGAAATTTTTATTTAAAGTGGGATGAGTAGGCCGAGGGTAAGGTTTATATCCTAGCAACCGAAGCTTGCGGCCATTTGGTAAAGGTCTACCTAGGTCTATGGTCTGTGTGTAATTTCCTGTTAATATACGTTAATTTTTGCATTTAGATTGACTTAAAAGCATTTCTTAATCATTAGGCTCATTTCCATTGTTATTTAACGAAATACTGACCTATAGGCCTACGTGTCCCGTCATGTTGAGATTAGGCCTAGGCTTAAATTTGTTACCTATATAATTTACCTTTTATTCTGTGTCAGTTTTTCCACATATTAAGAAATAAAAGCATCTCTTAGTCAGTAGGCTTATTTTCTGAAGTTAAGATAAGTACGATCCATAGGTCTATATGTCTCGTCCTGTTGAGGTTAGCGAGCATAGGCCTACTTGCCCTGACTTTTTAAGAGTAGGCCTATGTGTGTATCCTGTATTCAGAGGCTTTATATCCTACGTCACAGTCGCCATATATTAAGAGAATAAAGCATATCTTAGTCTATAAGCTTTCTTTTGCTAGGTTTTTTAAGCTTAGCACTAACCCATAGGCCTACTTGCCCTGCCTTGTTGAGAGTAGGCCTATATGTATATCCTGTATGCAGAGGTTTTGTATCCTACATCAGTTTCTCCGTATATTAAGAGAATAAAGCATATCCTAGTCAATAGGTTTTCTTTCATCCACCTATTCTGCCCTGTTGAGGTTAGCATAGGCCTACTTGCCCTGACCCTTTGAGAGTAGGCCTATATGTATGCTCTGTATTCAGAGGCTTTATGTCCTACATCAGTTTCTCCGTATCTTAGCTTGTAGGCTTTCTTTCGCTAGGTTGTTTAAGCCTAGCGCTGATCCATAGGCCTACCTATTCTGCCCTGTTGAAGTTAGTTTAGGCTTAACATTGCCAGCATGTGGGCCATTTTATATTGTTTGTTTGTTAGGTTGTTATGCTTAGCCACGCTATTGACAATTAATGGTCTCAGGGTAGTAACTAAATTGGGCAGCCAAGATAGGGTCTATATCCTAGCGCAGACACCTATGAGTTTGTGGCCATTTGGTTAGGCCTAGGTCTATCTCCTGTATGCAGTGGTCTTGAATCCTTTGTTAATTTGTGCATGTGATAAGAGATGAAATCATGTCTTAGTCTGTAGGCTTCCCGTGTCAAGTTATTTCATTTTTTTGTGTTTTATATACATCCCCAAGGGGCTGGTACTAAACACGGCGCCCATTTTGCAAGTAAACGTGCTTATGGCCGAAACGTCCCGAACTCCACCTATTCTGTCCTGTTGAGATCAGCACAGGCCTTACATAGCCTATTATCTAAGCTGCTTTAAATGTTAATTCGTTTAGCTTAAGCCAGTCTTATTCTTGGTTTTATTTCCAGTCTAAATTAGTTTCAGTTAGTCCAGACCATAGCGTAATCATGTCAAAAATAATTTGGCGATGCTGTGATAATTTAAATCTTAACCATTTATGGGAACCACATATTTTCCTGACTGGTTATCCTGTGTTTTATGCATTTCTAAAACCGTTTTTATAGGCTGTGGGCAAATCACTCGTATGTGTTTCTGCCTTCCCCCTAAATTACATCCAAAAATTATTGGGTACTCAGTGAGGAAACCTGGTTGTAGTATGACGATTCGTCTTGTTCTGTCCACCGAGATGTTTGAAGTTAAATTCTCTATATGCTATAGTGTCTGGAGTTGGGACAAAACAGATGAGAACAAATTGTTTAAAAGTGTACAAGGTCAAAAAGAGGAAGATTTGCCCAGCTAACCAAAAGAACGAACTTACAAGCTGCAAAACAATAAGATCAAAAAAAGTAAGATCATGGAAAAAACAGCACTCAGTTAAGAAATTGTGAAAACATAGAGACATTTAAGAAAAATTGAAAGGCAGTTGGTATTTTAGCCAAAGGAAACCAAGTTATTCACAAAAATTTTATTGACTAACTGACAAAGAAATTGATCAGATATACTAAATGATGTTCGATAGGAGGGTCTTCTAAATAAACCATGGTAATTATGGACGATCAAGAAGCATTACAATGTTATGTTTATATTGATATACCGAACTGGTGTGGAAATATCTTGTGTGCCTGGCATTATCAACTGAGATATAATCCTGACTGGGTTTGTGCCCTTAAGTAGGTGAGTAACTACATTTATGTGCAGTTACAATGACAAGGCCGAGTCACAGTACTGAACTGTAATAGAAAACTGTTATATATTTGAGGTAGAGGTAAATTTTTTTCATATACTTTGGCAAAAGCCCATTTACCTTGGGGTTTATTGATGAAACATCCCCTGTTCAACGCTTATTGCCAAGCGATGAGTATTCATTTATTATGTTTTCTGGCCAGGAGGTGATGTACGATTTTTCATCCTCCTCATCTTGGCTCATAACAATGCAATCATGTGGCACGGTCTCTAAACGAGGCGGTCTGGGGTAAGTTCCATACTTTTGGCTAAGAACAGCAGACAATACTGTCAGTCTCTGGGTTACAACAGGCTCGGCCGAGTTACAATTCATGTTCTGGGCTCACGACACCAATCTATGGAAGAAATATGGCTCCAAAATGGCAGAATGGTCAAAAGTTGGAGGTTTTTTTTATGAAAAACTAAGTGAAAATGCAGGTTACATGGTTTTCAGGACACCCAAATGGTTAAAAGTGAGGTTTACTTACGATTTTCAACTATTTTTGGCTTGCAACGCAGCATTGGAATCGAACCCCTGTCGTAAACTGGGGACTGCCAGTACAGGCCTGAGTATAACTATCACCGGAGAAACTACTGTGTCAGTTGTGTATGAAGGGGCTTGACTATTTATCTTGTTCATTTTCATATCTTCCCTCTGTTTCTGCAATGTGTTACTGTAGACACCTGGTATATAATTGATTTCCTCCCCTCAGGTAGTAATTTGGGTAATACAGAGTATGAATTGTGGTGGTATTGAAATAAATTGTTTATACAACCCTGTATGAAATCATTTTATTCATACAAGCCCATTAATCATAAAGTGAAGATCAAATGGTGGCAGTCTCACTGGGAGGACAGAGCATACATTGTGTGAGTTTTCTGAATATTGACTAACATGTCATGAAAAGAAGGGAATTTATGATTAAGTACTATAGGCCTAATGGGTTTCTATGAAAGAATTATTATAAAAACAATATGTATGAACTGCTATATTATGAAAAAATTGTTATAAAAGCAATAGGCTATGTGTGAATTGCTATATAGAGTATAAATACGGTATATGATTACTGTAATGGATTTCTATGAAAAATTTTTATAAAAATTATATCATGTATGAAGTGCTATAAATTATGATAGATAATGTAAATGTGGTCTCGTGATTAGGCAATGTGATTGACTGGTCAGTATTTTTTTTTTTCTTTGTGGTTATCAGGCTGACATTCTTATATTTCAAGCACTGCAGATTGCAAGTAAGCACTCTAGATATGCCCTTATTGAGTCTCAGTTTATTTTCTTACCCTTTGCTACAGAACACCTCACTCAATGCCTGTCCCGTTGGATTGGTGGTAGACTATTACGTATGTCCAAATTTTTTTTGGAATGTTTTTGGCAACTACTCCTACCTAACCATAATGATTTATGTAATTTTTTGGTACCTTTGTTGGTGTACCTCTTTCATTTTCAGCTTTCATTAAGATAGCTAGGCACCCCCATCATTGATAACATGTTCGAGAGGGATTACATTCATACAGTATTGCTAATTCAAAAAAAATAATTTTCTATATTATGTAGATATCAAACATTGTATTCATCTCAGGCATAGAAGTTTTATATAAATGCTGTTTGTTAAGGTTACCATACTTTTAGTGTATAGGGTACCTTTATTTTTCCTTTATAGGAATGAGGGGACTGTAGTCTCTCTCTCTCTCTCTCTCTCTCTCTCTCTCTCTCTCTCTCTCTCTCTCTCTTTAGATTTTAAGGATGGTCTAGACATGGTATGAGGAGCAGTTAGTCAGAAAAACAGTAGTTAGGGAATTAGCAGGACAAACACTTGTAGGAAGACCCAGGATATCGTAGCGAAGGGGATAGGTGAACACCTAGACCAGGTACAAGTGACAGGCCTATAATTAATCGGCAGTATTTTGTTTAATTTCTGATGTCCTTAGATATTTAGTGGTTTGTTCAGTCTTGTTTTTTGGTGGTCTGTTATACAAAAACAGAGCAGTGCAATGGTTTAGGGAGAAATTAAGCAAATATAATAAGTAGATTGTAATGAAACTTTATTTAAAAGTACAATGCTTAATGTGTCGTTTTTATTTGTCTACATTTTTTAAAACCAAATTGAACTCCAGGCTGGCACTCACGGTTGTTTTTTTTTTTTGTTACAGGCGCGGTTCTGGTTGTGGTGTAGCGCTTAACAGAATAGAAAACACCTTAGTTATCCTTACTTGCTTCTACAGCGTGTTGTCCGAGAATCATTTGCAACTAGTGACTTTACTGTTCATTGAGGTAACTAGACAGAAAAGTGGAATTTACACAAACTTATTTTTAACCTTAGAAAATTTAATATATAGCACCAGATGCGATCTATTTTTATATGACCTCGCTCTGAACAGCACTCTAGCAAACATTAATGCTGGCGAAACTCCTGTTGGAAACTCCTCATTATGGATGGAGATGGGGGAACTCCACGCCGAGTAGTGAGAGTACCTAATTCAAGATTGTCTGCAAAAGAGAGAGTTCCTCTTTCTGAAAAGGTGAGTGAGAATGTTTGGAAATAATTGTTTTTTGTTTTTTGTAAAGTTTTTTTATTTATTTGCTAATGTAAACCATTGTCATGCAAGACTTATAACTGTGATTTAAGATACTGAAAGGGTTAAGTTACAAATACCTTGTATTTAGTAGTTATTAATTGATGGTGGGTCGGTGTCTGTTGGAGAATCGTATGTGGACTTTGTGCTGACTTTTCAATTTTGGTGGTTGTCAGAGATACTACCGACCTGTAGTTTGACTGTTGGGTGGGCTGGTATGAATTTTCCTTTAATCTAAACTTGTCTGCATGTAGGTATCTTTGTTTACTGTGATTGATAATGGGAAACCATAGAGTGCAGGCCCACCTTAGAAGTAAGGACTTCAGGGGCACGCCACATTTTGAAGCAAGTTCTAAGAAGACAGAAAAATAGATTGTCGGAGTTGAGGTAAATAAGTGTCAGAGACAAAATTTATGATAGATGCACACAGTCTGTATTGCTTAATGCAACAGAAACTTACGCCCTTGCAAAGGAATGAAAGATTTTGAATAGCCTGACTGCAAAATGTTGAAATTGATGGCTGAAGTATTTTAGAAAATCTCTTGTTTTGTCTGTGTTTGCTTGAGATATTTGGTACATGTGATCAGAATTCATCTCTCAAAGGTCTGAGATCAGAGTAGCTTGCAATTGTGGACATTACGCAGATTTTGTACCTTCACTGTCAGTTTTTCCATATTGCTGTGTGTCTGGTATTTTTGCTAGCTGGGATTGTTTTCATACGTTAATAATTAGGTTCTAGCAAAGTTCTGGATATATTTAATGGTGAAATAAAGAAATTACTGTACATGTAAAAGAAAACTATTGTGCTGGCTTTGTCTGTCTGTCCGCACTTCTTTTGGCTGTCCTCAGATCTTACAAAATACTAAGGCTAGAGGGCTGCAAATTGGTATGTTGATCATCCACCCTCCAGTCATCAAACATACCAAATTGCAGCCCTGTAGCCTCAGTAGTTTTTATTTTATTTAAGGTTAAAGTTAGCCTTAGTTGTGCATCTGGCAACGATATAGGCCAGGCCACCACTGGGCCGTGATTAAAGTTTCTTGGGCCGCGGCTCATACAGCATTATACCAAGACCACCAAAAGATATATCTATTTTCGGTGGCCTTGATTATAAGCTGTACAGAAAACTCTGTTGCGCTGAAGAAACTTCAGCTCATATTGTATTTGTTAGTGTATTGTGTTAATTATCTACTTACCAAAAATTAAGTATCTGTTATTGTTTGATTTTAATGTAGGGATTTACTGCTACGTTTTGATATTTGCAAGTCTTTAGTCTCTATGCTCACAAATGAAACTGGAAATAAAGTTCAAAACCACTCAGAAATTTCTCTTCTCTGGTTGTTAGTTATTGTGCAAAAGAATGAGCAGATTAGGCTGCCCTTGTCATCTCTGTCAGTTTTGACCTTGAGGAACAACTTTTGCATCAGTTGAACCTTTCTTGTTGAAAGTATTTCTCCAGCAGTTCAAGCTTTCAGCGGAAGCCCACTTTCGATTGATGGGTACTGCTTTTGGCCTGGCATATCTTTGAGCAGTTGCTGGATTTTGGTATGAAATCATTGGGTAGTATGGTAGCCCAGACTTTTGAAACTTTGTAAAAGCCATTCAGGTTGGACTGTGTGAGATATACTGGTGCCCTCTGAAGAAGTGGATGACCATAATGTAGGTCATAAGAAATCCCGTCTGAATATGACTTTGCTCAGCTGAGAGTTGTAGTACAAACACTACATTGATACATAATTATCAAGCATCCATTTTCTTCATCACTAGTCTTCATATCTTCAGTAATAATTCTGTGGAGCAGAGCGATACCCATTGTGCCATAGAATGCTTTTGCTCTCATTATTGACTGTTATTATACAGTGTCAAGTGTATGGAAGTATAATATAGGCTGCTCTGATCTGTGCTGGTGGATCCTCTGTGGCCCAATAGAAGTGGCACCTGACCTTCCAATATTCTAGACACTGTGGGCCTTCCAGTTTGGGACAAGCTGTTGCATCAGCCCCACCTGGACAGTTCCACTAAAATATGCATCAGCCCAGCCTTCATATTGGAGGCTATCAGGCGGACCTCATTGAAAGGGGGTTTTCGTGTAAAGCAGCTGAGGTCTTTGCGAACTCTACCAGACTTTCCACCACAAGTTTTCTCAGAGGAAGTGGAGAATTTTCTGTTGATGTCAGCAAGTAATGTAATCCTCTCAGAGCCATTTTTCTGCAAGTTGTAGAATTTCTCTTATGCAGTATTTAAGATTAATGAAGTTTGTGATGAGAATTAAGGTCATTGATCACCCATGGCACAGCCAGGTATTTAAGAGCTGGTGTTTGGACCTTAGCTCAGCAACTTAGTTAGGGCATACATGCCAGAGCTTCAAGAGAGAAGTGTCTCCCAGAGCTTGGATCTCTTAGATGAGATGTATCGTCAGTCTTTAAAGATTTACCAAGCCCAGCTCTGTTCTGTCACTCCTTTGCACATGCTAGACAAGTGAGATCCATGCTGTCTCAAGTGACATCTCACTTTCTAGTGGCTGGATAGCTGTATCTTTTTTTACTGTTTTAACTGCCAAGGCACAGAAAAGTTCCTCTAAAAACAGGGTTGTAAGAACATATCTGAGGAGTTGCTTTTAACATCAGATCTATTGACAGTTGAGCACCATTTCTTTCTGGTTGATAAAGGTGATCCGAGATGTCTAGAAGTTTAGGCTTTGAGCTTTAGGCTATTTCAGCATCCATAGCCTTCAGAACAATCATGGAGGTGGAGGTTGTTTTTATTTTGTAAAGTTCTACTTCAGATTCTTTTTCTCCACTGGTCCTGTGTTGCTTGGAGGCCAGGACTCTTTTTGCCTTCCTTGGACATAATGCTCTGTTAAAACACTTACCAAGTTTAGTGTGCGGGTTTGATCTCAACCATTTCCTTTTTGTATGTGCCATTAAGCCACTTTCCTGAAAATTCTTGGTGAATTTTAATTCAGTAAGTACTAGCTAACACTTGTTCTGAAAATTCTAGATACAGTCTTGTATATGATGTAATATCAGTTTTTTGTTTTTTTATACCCAGTTGGGATGTTTTTACTTGGTGCTTCCACAGTTAAGAAGAAAAGATTTAAGATGGATGTGGATGGAACAGTTAAACAAGAGTGATCTGTACATTTATTTCTAGTTACAGATCTATATGCTCTTCAAGTAGGTGTCCAGTTGTGATCAGTATTTCTCCTTACATCGTAAAACATTTACCATCAGGCTAGGGCACGAATGACACCTCTTTGTTTCTTTGTGCTAATCTCTGCTTGGAGTAATCAGTATTGGGGTGCCTGATTTTCCATCTTACGAGTTGTTACAGTCCGAAATCTTGGAAGTAAATCAGAATGAATGTAAAATGATGCATCGAAACTGTACATGCCTTGACAGAGGGTAATGGTTTGACCAAGCAAATAATATTGTTTGAATTGAAGTTTGACTCTTCTCTCAATAATGAATTTGAGGAGTATATCGTCTTTAATCCACTGTAATGCCTGATAGTTGGATTTTCCTTTTTATGCAAAAGGAATTTGAAATTGTCACATTGCTGTTAGGTTAATTATTGAGAACCTTCAGTTCTATTCATAGTTTGAGCAGTTTATATACCCTGTACTGTACTGTACTGTTTGCAGTATTTGTACTATTTTTAGCACAAAAACTTAGGTTCTAGTTCATAGGTAATTGCTTTCCCTGATTTCTTACATTGTAAGTTTTTTGTTTTGTACGCTAACACTATTTGTACGCTAACACTATTCTCTGTATGATTATATTTGTTTCTTTCATTTTGCACATTTTGTTGTTTGGCCTCATCCTAGTTGCAGCTCAAGATGCTGCAGCGATGTATGGGCTTACCTGGTCAGTGGTGTGATGTGTAATATAATTTTGACAGGGACCTGTATCATTGGTGCAGTACTTGTTGAGGTCAGGTATGTTCTTGGAAACTCCAAAGAGTTTTAAGAAAGCCCAATCACCCTCACCAGGTAGCATATAAGAGAGGCCTCTGTCACCCCAGATAAGAAGTCCCTGACTCTCATTGCACTAATGAATAGGAAGCGGGACACCCTAGATAAGGGAGCACGGTTTGAGAATGGCCCTGAAAAGGTTCTTATAATGGAAAACTTGCCTCAGCAAGACGAAGCCTTCATCAGTGAAATCCTTGGTTGTACTTGCAGAATCTTTAACTTTGTTAAACAACAGGAGTCAAGGCTTTTTCGATGGCAGAACCTGAGGGAGACAGACACAGGACCTTTTCCCTACTTGATCTTCTAGTGGCCGGTGCCAGTTTCAGTCTCCTTACAACCTCAGGCAAGGATGTGACCTTATGCTTCTCGAGGGATTCTTTAATGATAGTGAATTTGCTAGAGTACTGTCTTGTCAAATTAGGCCCTTGTATCTTGAGGTATTTTTGTTTTATTACTTTTTGTGAGTGGAACAGTCCCTCAAAGATGTCAGAAATGGTTTCTTGTTTAGGGGGCCTTCGCCTTTCCAGTACCACGGACCCTCACCGTTATATGGGGAATGTTGTGAAGGAGTTTTCTAATTGCACCTCTGCGACCAGACAGGCAGCAGTAAAGAACATGGGGAGTGTGACACCTGTTTGCATATATCTGTTCCATTCACTTGGAGGAAGGAACAGAAGGATTTCACACATCCTACAGGTGCAGTCAACCACCTTTGGATTTTAACAGGTTGACTCTTTCCATCGTAAGTTTCCATTTTGATATTAGTGGAGCATAGGTTTTTGGTGAACAAAACCTAATTTCACATAAATAAATCTTTTCACAAAAGCACAACAGTCGGTCTCCTCCTCCAGACCTCACCTTTCTCATAGCTAGTTGTTCAGACTATACAAGAAATGAGCTGGTCAGCTATTTGGTTTTGAACTGCTACTGAATTAGTTTTTCAGAAGCCTGATAAGGATAAGGTTTTGTTTTATACGTGAAATGGACTACATCAGAACAATGTACTTTTATGGATAAAATTTTGACAAAAATTTGCGTATCTGTTCTTTGCTCGTTGAGATTAGGATTAGATATGATATTGCGTAAGAGATTCCATGATTGTATCAGATATTTCTGTAGATAAAAATGAATCATTGTTGACACTAGTAATTGTACTTCTTGAGGAGTATGAATTCTTTTCATTATTGGTTATTGTAGTCATATTTAGGGTCTCTCATAATAAGTGCCCTGTAGAGATGTCATTAGTTAGACAAACAAAAAGTAAGGAAGTATGTGGCGGCTACAACTTATCAGTGCCGATATCACCCTCTAATCCCCAAAATATTTCCTAGGCCTTAGGTATCCTGTTCCTAGAAGTGAATCATGACTGATAATAGTCGTTTTATAGAGTGATCGTAAACTGTATTAAAAATTGGCTAATGGCTGTGATAACTTATCCCGTGTCAGATAAGATACCTGATACTGTTAGGTCGGAAGAGCTGGGTATGTTGATGAAAATATGGCCCTTGTGTTCAGTTTGGGATCCTCGAATTTCATAAACAACGGTTTTAACAGCGTATGTCACAGTATTTACATAGTCCAGTACATTGTGGTATGTGATAGTGTGGAACACTCCTATTCTCCTTTTGTGAAATGAGATGTGGGCATTTATTTCTGGTAGTTGATTTGTACTACCTGTATTAAGAGCACTGAAGATTGTTGATGCAGCTGAAATTGTTCTGTGATTCAGTGTGAAGCGTATAATAGTGGTGACTAATTGTGATGTAACTTTCTGATCTCTGTAAAAATATACACCTACATTTTTATTTGTGTAGCCTGTTATGATACTTTGTGAAGGATTAATCCGTTTGTAATTTATGTGA
The DNA here is from genome assembly GCF_040412425.1 of Macrobrachium rosenbergii. Lineage (NCBI taxonomy): Eukaryota > Metazoa > Arthropoda > Malacostraca > Decapoda > Palaemonidae > Macrobrachium > Macrobrachium rosenbergii. The sequence goes on along the minus strand of NC_089742.1, from coordinate 47,174,397 downwards.
AACTTCTTTGATTCAGTATTTTATGTGGGAGGCCCTGGACATAAAATCGAAGTGAGTTGTAAGTTAAGGAAATTGTAAAGCTATCAAGAAACCTTATGTTCTTGCAAACAGAAAGTTGTGTTCATAGCAGAGCCTCTCCTGTGCTTGAACATTCTCCTCGTCAGTTTTTCATTTGTTAATCATCTTATATTACTCTAGTGGAAAGTGTTCTTGGGATGTTCAGCCTGAGAATTTGCAATTTTTATTCATGTGTTGTTTTAAGTATGTCTTCTTTTGCTGTTGTTTGTAAAGCAAAAGTTTTTAGTTTGGTGTGGATTTTTTTTTATTAAATTTTAGAAAGGGATTTTGTCACGGGAGTTGGTTTTTTGTGAAGAGTTTTTGCCCTTTTCCAGTCACAAAGCAAACAGTTGAAAGCCCATTGATATTAGTCTAGAGCTTTTTAATAGTATTATATTGTCCATGACACTTCATTCAATTATTTTTTTTATTTACGAGCATTATGATATTCATTATAAACATTTTATGAACCCTGCATGAAAGTCAGGCTTGTGTTAAGTTTCCAAAGGACAGTAATAGTTTATGTGTTTGTCAGTTATATGTATATCTTAGAAGCCCAAATTATGCCTCGATCATAGGGCCAAGAGGAACAGTTTGATGCCATGAGGCATGTGGAACCCAATTGTCAAATATTTTTTTCAGAATGCCAAACTGTCCTTTTTATTAGTGTTTTTAGTGGTGTGAAAAGTTTCCGTTGACTAGTCTTTGGTACACATGATTGCCTTGAGGAGCCTAGGGTTGTGGAGGCGAATGTTTAGCTGTGTGTTGACCACCAAATCCATTTTCTTAATGGCATTGAATGACCACATTGGTTCCAGCGCTTGGCCTCTGACCAGAATTTTATATTCCAAGCCAATCGTTTTCTTCACTGATGTGAACCTGCTGTATTTTGGAAATGATCTGCTGTAGTCTTCAGTTTTGGAGTGGATTGGGAACTTAATTTTTGTTGCTTCATCAGCCTTACAGCTATCCTGTATATTCTTGTTTTTGAAAGAAGTTTACCTCTCAAGCAAGTAGCTATTATCTTTAGCCACTTATTTAGGGTACTACTTGCTCATTGCTTTTAAAGAATTATGAAATATGGCTTGCAGTCTCATTTGTACCTTTCAGTGAAACATTCTTGTTCCATATATTACCTTTCATGTGGTTGCCACCAGCCTCTGTGACATATTTTATAAATACTGCAGCTCTGATTCTCCTGAATGATATTTTTAGGCTTCGGTGATGACAGCATCTGTTGAATTGGACACATCTAGTTTTTTCTTCATAAATATTCTCATATCAGAACTGAGTTTGGCAGCAAAACTTTTCATGCTAGGAAGCTGCTAGTTAGGACATCTCCTTTGAGGGCTAGACTCTTGATGACAGCCAGAGAATTAGTTTTGTGCATACATTACTATTGGCTCTTGCATCTGTAGCTTAAATGTATGTGAAAAATACAGTGACTCACCCACTGTATTACAGCTGCAACAGTATTATGGCTACCTAGATGTGTTATATTTCTAGTACATCGTTAGTGAATATCACATAGGTGTATGCAATGTAAGGGCTCCTCTCTGTTAGAAAGACTTTTCTTAGGCTTTGGTAAAGTGAAGAAGCCGAAACTACTATGACTAGATCAAATATACATATTCCTGTCGTTTACAGTTAACTCTAAACCATTTTCTCTTCAGTAAATGGCGTGCTTTAAGGAATAGTGAATCTTGTAATAACAAAGTATATATGGCAGGTTAAACCCATTGTTGGAGTGGTGTTATTGATTAAAAGAAAAAATGCCACATTGAAGTAATATCTCGTCTTCAAATTGGTTATGCTTGTTTGATTCATGGGTGTTTGGTGGGTGACCCACATAACTTAATCCCATGGGTGGAACAGCATATGCAATTGATAAACAGTGGTCTGGTTAAACATGAAGAGTATGGAAAATAATAGTTTTATGTGTTAGTTGTACTTGCAGTTACTGTATTTCTCCATCTTTATGTAGGACTTAAGTAGGCTCATAATGTTTCCATAGGTTCAGATGCTCTTTTTCCTCATTTCCCATAACAGTATTGAAATGGCATCCTTTTCTTTCATCAGAAACCTGGTTCTTTGTTTGTTTTTCTATCGTGGCGTAAAAAAAAACATGTAGTGTCCTCTCTCTGTTTTTGATATCAGTGTAAGGAAAAATTTGTTTTTGCTCTTCACAGATTGCCTTTGGTCTGCATCTCATAGCTTTACCATGCAAAGGTTTTTCCCCTTCATTTAATTCATATATTTCAGACAACTCTTATTAGTGTCTTGATATGCTCATTGGTTGCCGTGAACTACTTTGTACCATCAATAAACATTGCTTTTTTACGTAAGAGTTAGTAGATTTATCATCAATTATAGCTGCATTCTGTACATTATTACAGATAATTTGTGGAGGCTTGAACATAAAAATGTTATGTTTTAATCACTTGTTTTAATGCCCTCACAGAATATTGTGGGCCCTTTATTTTGTAAACTAACACCTAGTTCTAATAATCCTGAGTATTCCAAGCCAGCATCCTATTTTTGGGATTTGTTTAGGTTTGAGACATGTTTTACCATCATCAGAAGGGACTATTCACTTTACTTTGATGGATGAATTTTTAGATTATTATGACACAAATTGTATTTAAGAAATTTATTAAGTTTTTCCTGATAATAAAAACTGAAGATGCATTTTTGGTTGTACATATATTAGCAGATACAGTGGAAAATTAAACTAGTGAAAAGTCTTGTTTAATTTTATCGTACTTAATCGTCATTAAATCATCATTATTCCATAGTTATTCTCTCTCTCTCTCTCTCATATTGAGGTTACAAAGTTCTTAAATAAGAAGCTACTAAGATTAATTTTTTTACTTTTAAGAGAATGCTTTTGAATTGAGTAAACAAGTATTTAAGGGACCTCTGAAAATAGTCACATTTGCAATCCACAATTCCTTAGACTTACACACTCATTCACTAATTTTCTGAAGAAAGTAAGTGGGAGGATAAGAAAGGAAAAAGGAAAGTTGATTGTGCATCACAAAGTGTACACATATTGGTTACCAGTCAGTTTTTGCATTTAAACATGAAATTTTACAGTTTTATAGAAAAGTTGTTGCCTCACGGTCTGTAGACCCTTTGTGTTGTGAAAACATAAGCATGAGTCGAAAACTTATTGCTAGGAAGGAGCTTAGTAAATTAAATGAACTGGAAAATAGCCTGAAAGACGAGGCATACAAAGGGACCTCCAGAAGAGGTACAAGATCGTCGTCTCCATCACCGTTGGCTTCTAGATCCACTTTCTCGCCCCAAAGTCCATCTGTAATTGATGACTATGGAAGGGGACAGCAGGATTCAAGAACACCGGAAGACAGTGACCAGAGTGATAGTGAAAGTGTGTGTAAACCATCCAAAGTAGCGTCGAGCTTTCATGGCGTCAAATTAAGGAGGGCTAAATCTCCTTCACCACTTTTGAGAAATACAGAGAGACCATTGGAAGAAAGTCCAGTCACTGGTCTTAGTGTTCCCATGAGACCAAGAGCTAGTTCTTTTACCAATCCACAATCTCCACACTCAGGGACAAGCATTGTACGGAGCCACAGTGCAGCCGGAACCATTCAGAGAGGGAGGCCTAGATCTTTGATCGTTGAGGGAAATGCGCCAATTCCCAACAGTAGTAGGCCAGCCTTATCCTCCGTAACACCTTTCGTCAATAAGGAAGGGGCTTCGTTCTCCGGCCTGTGTCTCCCCTTGCAAGGGATGTGAAATCTCTAAAAAATCCTAAGAAGGTTGCCTCCCCTCTTGCGAAGCCTCAGTATGTGGTCCACACCACGAAACCTGCAGACTTGTCTAATGAGGAGGAGAAAGAGGTAAGGAACACACATTTGTTTTGGTGATTCTGAGAAGTAGTGTGAATTTTTTTTCATGTTAGTCAAACTGTTAATGCATCTTGGGTCTTTCCCTCGTCAGTCATTACATGTATTTCATGTGGGCTATTCAGATACTGTAACCCTAGATCTGGGATCTTGTTGACAATCAAATTTAATATATATAATATATATATATATATATATATATATATATATATATATATATATATATATATATATATATATATATATATATATATATATATATATATTACTGTACACATATATACACACAATATAGATTGGGAAAAGTGGTTGTATCAGGGTCTTTCATTTTTAATGTAGCTGACATACAGTTAGCGGAGTTGGTAAGTCAGATCTTTGAATGAATGAGAATGGAGTATCTTGTGGAAAAATGAATGTGTTCAGATTTCCAAAGGAGACTATTCTTAAGGGTAGACGTTTATTAGATTTGTTTTAACATTGGATGGAAAAGCATTCTGATGGTTTGGTCGTGTGGAAAGAATGGGGGGTGTTAGGTTGGGAAAAGGAGAACACTTCAGAAGTGCTCAGAGGAAAGGAGATATGAAGACTAGAAAAGGAAGTGTAGATGAAGAGGAAGTGGTATTGAATGGAAAGGCTTTAGTATTTGGGAAGTAAGTATAAGATAAAGGTTATTAACCAAAGATTAGCTCAACAACACATTTCCAGGCACTCACAGGCCTCGCCACAAGATAGAGGTGAGTGGCTGAGTGTGTGTTTGTGTGTGGTTGCAGGTGGGGTTGTGATGTAATGTTGGTGAGCATCCCGTGGAGATATAAGAAGCAGTTAGTATTGTGGGTTTATTTTGCAATTAATGGGTGAATATAACAGCAACATTCATGTATGTGTGTGTTTTTTTTTTTAACAAGGTGACAAGTCTTATTTATTCAAGGCACTGTCAGTTTTATACAGCGCCGAACAAGTGATTCAGGAGCCACGAGGGGTGGTGGTTTCGTTAAATGTCTGGTATTTGAAGAAGTTGGGTGACTGTAAAACAATAGCTACAGGTTAGATAGTTGGGTTACTGGTTATGGGGCGTGTAGAGTAGGTGTTTAAGAGAGAGAGAGAGAGAGAGAGAGAGAGAGAGAGAGAGAGAGAGAGAGAGAGAAGGTAAATGACACTTGGCAACTTTTCTCTCCCACGAGCAACCACCTCCGTATCTCCCCCATGGCCTCCCCCTCTCCCTTCCTACGCCTCTCTCCTCCTCCTCCTCCTCTTCCTCCTCCTCCTGCCTGTCTGTGGTCTCTCCTGTCATCTGTTCATGTATTGTCTTTCTTCTCCTCTTCGATCTCTCCCAAATCCCTCAGAAGGTGGCATCTGGGTAGGAGAGGGTCGGATATACTCCAGATTCATTCAGTGAGACGAATTCAAGCGACTCTGCCGTTTTAATTCCCGGAAAAACAACCGCGAATTTCTCGTCGCACCTCTGGCTTGCCAGGGCCCCTGGCTGGTAGTGGGGGTCCCCTATAGCTACGGTGGGTATGGCTGGTGAAGGGGGGTGGGGAGAGCGGTAGGGGTGGGAGGAATACGAACGCTGATGCTCTTACCAATTCCGTCATTATTTTCACGAATTGCGATACAGGTTATGCCGACTTTGTCAAGAATGATCAGCCACCTTCTGCTCGAAGCCTTCCATCCTTCTTCCTGCTAAGTGGAAACAAGGTTGAGTGCTGTGTGTGTGTGTGAGTGCGTGCGTGTGTGTAGCTGGTGGATGAGGTTATGCCGGGGGGGAAGAGGGAAGAGGAAGGGCGGGTTACGTTCGTGCGTGCGTACGTGCTCGCGAGATGAGGCCCAAAGGACCTCTCGTGTGTCAGTCTACCTTTGACCCTGTTCTTGTTACGATTACCTGTGGAAGGTGAGCGAGCGAGCGGGCGCGCGCACTCGTGTTTTTCGAGGCGGAACTCTCTTCGGATGCAGTGTTGCGATAGAGGCGTGTCGTAGGAGTTTCGCCCCGAGTGCAATGCAGAGACTGAGATAATAAGGTCGACCTGCGGCGACCTCGGTTTCGGGGATTGAGTGACGAACGTGAAAGGCTCCGACGAGGTTGTTTTCGGACGACAGCTGATAGGCAATGCACATGTATTCCAGCGAGGAAGGAGGGCTTATTGGGATGTGGGTCGTTTCGTCGTCGTCGCCGCCTGTGTAGCGACTTGTGTTGTTGTTGTTGATAGGGTTGCCTTCGTCGTATATTCTCTGTGAGATCTGCGTCCGGTTTCAAAAAGGGTTTTGTGAAATGTTTCTGTTTTTCCTTCGTCTCGTTGGGCATAATTTATACTCTGGAAGTGTGAAGTTCTCTGCTGCTTGACGAGCTAGCTAGCTAGCTCCCTTGCCTACAGCCCCACCTTCCATTTCTACGCCCACAACCTGACGCCCACAGCCCTGTGGACAGGAATGTCCCACCCGCAGGACCGGTCTTTCGTGGGCTGCATATTAAAAGGTAAACCTAAGTTGGAAGAGGGATTCAAGCATCGAGTCCCTGGCACTTGGGACCTACCCCCCTAACCCTCTCTCTCTCTCTCTCTCTCTCTCTCTCTCTCTCTCTCTCTCTCTCTCTCTGTCTTTTGGACGGAATGTGCATATCGACAGGGCACGAGAGAAGGAACGAGCAGCAGCATTGAGCACCCTTCGAAACCAATGAGACCTATCGAGTTGGAAAGGTGCCAGTTGATAAGACGGACTTGTGGGTTCGCGTATGTGTTCGTCGTGTGTGTGTGTGAGTTGTCTGACCTTCGCTGGATCGTTGTTGCAAATACGGCTCCTGAGAGAGAGAGGGAGGTGGTCCTTCCTGAGACTCGAGTCCTAGGACGCGAATGGTTTCGAACCATTAGTACGGAGGGATAATATTAATGATAATGATAACAAGAAACCTTGGTGCTAGTGTTTACGATTATACGCCTGTCACTGACAATAACAGCAGCACTGCGTCCTGAAGATAGGGAAAAATAAAAAAAACTTGTGTTTGTATTTTCTCTCGTTTCCCCGTGAATCTTAATTGTGCTTAGTTTCTGAAAACAGATTTCTTTCTCTCTCTCACTATTTTTTTTTTCCCAAATCGTTCAGGATTTGCGTCAGTCCTTCATAGCAGGGGACAGTCCCCCCCTTGGAAAGTTGGGGACATCCCAGAACTTTTTTTTCGAGGAAAGAGGGATTCCGGAACAGATCCTTATTTTTTTTTCTACCCTTTAATATACCCCGCGCGCGAGGGAGGAACCGACAGCGGCCATGGAGAATTCAAATAGTGCGGCATCTAGCCCCGTGATTGGGGACCGCCACCAGAACGAGGAGAATGAGAGGCAGCGGAAGAAGAGTCGGGAAAGGGACAAGGATAGGAAGGAGAGGGATGATAGGAGCAGGACTCCTACTTACAAGGTAGGATATGATACTAAAGGTCCTTCGTCCTTTTTTTTTTTTTTTTTTTGGGTTATTTTTTTTTTTTTTTTTTATCGTTCAAGAGGATTGACACTGGCACTCCTAGGCATTGCTGGATTGCTTGTGTATGCAAGCAGAAGGTTTTGTTGTACTTTTTTTCGTATAAATACGTGGATATGTCAGTTTGCTTGCGCGTGGGCACAGTTTTAATTTGCCGTGCCCGATGGCTAAAGTTTATGATATATTAAAATTTATTAAAATTCAGTTTTGACCCAGACATCTCTCCTCATCATATATATATATATATATATATATATATATATATATATATATATATATATATATATATATATATAATATATATATATAATATATATATATATATATATATATATATATATATATATATATATATATATATATATATATATATATATATAATCACTGTGGAGATAAATTAAGGAGAGAAATAATTATGAAAATCGTTATCCGTTTCTGTACTCTTTGCGTGTGTTTGCGTGAAAGAGTTATTCCATGTTGTAAGAAAGAGTTATTCCATGTTGTAAGAAAGCTATAATGGAGAAAACCTCCTGGAAATTAGCGCAATATTTTATCCTCGAGCGTCCGATAATTTCCTTTAGACTTCAGTGCTAAATATTGACTTTGCTTTGAATTGGTTGGAAAAGTGTTTTCTTTTATTTTTGGGTCCTTTTTCTTACACACACACACACACACACACACACACACACACACACACACACACACACACACACACACACACACACACACACACACACACACACACACACCTTATTCATTCCTGTATTCCTCACACTGTTGGACTGTGAAACAGTCTCTCTGAGGATGTCTTGAAATTGGAACTTCAAAAGTTCAAGCGAAGATGCAATGCATTACTGCCCTAATACAATGCTCCTTGTATTTTAGTAATTTACCTGAATTTTTATCGGTTTATTCATTAATTTGTTAATTTATGTTTTCCTTTCTAATAACTGACCTCTTCTTCATGTTTTTCTTATTACCTTCTGTTACTTGTGTCTAATGAACATAATTTTCTTTGGAAGTTGAATTTCAAATCAGTGGCCCCTATGGGGGCCTTGTTCCATATGAATAGGGCTCATCTTTTGAATAATAATAATAATAATGATAATTAATAATAATAATTATTAATACTAATTAATAATACTAATAATAATAATAATAATAATAATTGTATTGTGGTATTTCTGCTCTGCACAGTTGATTTTTGTGCTCATCTCAGATCGTGGCTGAACAGATTTGGTGGACTGTGCTTAATTATGCAACTCGTCAGTAAAAAATAATAATGATACCCGTCCATTTTTGCGTTGAGAATTGCCTGGACGTGTGTGTGCGTGTGTGTGTCTGTGTGTGTGTTAGGACTTGCTCTCGCCCTTCTCAAGGTTAAGGTCAGAGGGCTCCTTGATTGCTCGTTTCTGACCTTCAAAAGAATAGGATCGTATCCTGCGGTCCATATATAGAGAGTTTTGACTCCGGTATTGAATATTTATACATAAGTCTCTCTCTCTCTCTCTCTCTCTCTCTCTCTCTCTCTCTCTCTCTCTCTTTAATCAGTATATACAATTGGCATCCTCCTTTTATCACACTCTGGAAAGATCTATGGTTTTTTTTTTTATAAATATTGATACTGTATTCTAAAGTCTCTCTCTCTCTCTCTCTCTCTCTCTCTCTCTCTCTCTCTCTCTCTCTCTCTCTCTCTGCATAATTGCTTATTAATTCTGATGGAAATGGTTCTAATAGTAATTATGAGTTCTATTCGGTGTGATGTCGATCACAAATGTAAATTGCAAGATATTGTCGTCAACTCTATTACTTAGTGATATATTCAGTAATAAAGTTTATGATAGTTTGTGGTTATACTAAATAAGAGTGGAACTGACAATATACTCATCAGTGCATATATAGTATAATAAATATTGAGCCCCAAATGCTGTTTAATATCCAGTTGACTATACCAAAGGAATAATATATCCAGCGCTGAATGACCTCATAGGTCCCAGTGCTTGGCCTTTGGCCTAAACTCCATATTCCATTCCATTTCATTCCATACCATCCCATTCCATTTCATTCCACTCCATTCCATTCCATAGGAATAGTTTACACCCAAGGGGAGCTCTAATCGGTAAGCGTTTCGTCCTCGGCAGGATTCGAACCGATGCGTGGATTTAGAAACAACGCTAGACAGTGACTCAAACCCCCCACCTATCAACGTCTTGTCATTGCAAACAACCTGGTGCTTGTTGACGTTTGTGATTTAAACAATTTTAATTTTTTTATTCTCTTTCAATCTGTGAAATGCCATTGTAATGAACTAGACATCTCCCGTAGGGGGTTAATGCCGTCAGTGCACCTTAGGCGGTACACTGTAGGCTCTACTTAGGTTCTTTGCAGCGTCCCTTCCCTAAGGGTCGTATCTGCAACCCCTTTCATTCCTTTTACTGTACCTCCATTCATATTACTTTCCAACTTCTAACAATTTTTCATAGTGCAGCTGCGAGGTTTTCCTCCTGTTACACCTTTCAAACCTCCTGCCCTCAATTTTCTTTTCAGCGCTGAATGACCTTCTAGGTCCCAGCGCTTGGCCTTTGCCCTAAACTCTATATTCTAGTCTATTCACCCGAATCAAGATTCAGATTTCGGTTCCTTTAAAGGGTCTCTGTTCCTCACTGGATGCTGTTTGTCGGCCGAAGGTCAAGAGACGACGTTGAATATCTTTATCAAGGACGTCTTTCACATTTCGGTGACATTCAATGGGTGTCTTGGTCTTTGTCACTCGCTCCTTCTTCCTTTTGAGTGAGTGACGTCCTTTGATGAGGCGTAGGATATTTCGTCTCCTTTGAATAACATCCTGTTGTTATTATTATTATTATTATTATTATTATTATTATTATTATTATTATTATTATTATTATTATTATTATTCAGAAGATGAACCTTATTCATATGGAACAATGGTGGGCCATTGACTTGCAGTTCAAGCTTCCAGAGAATTTGTTGTTCATTAGGAAATAAGAGACGGTAAAGGGAAATAGAGAAAGAAGAGATCTCACTTATTAAAAAGAAAAAATAAATAAGATAAAAATGTATTAAAATGCGAGGAGAATAATATTCTGAAGTTCCAAATGCACGACATCCTCTGGGAGACTGTTCCACAGTCCAAGGAAGTGAGGAATTAAAGGACCTCTGAAACTGTTCCACAGCCCAAAGAAGTGAGGAATTAAAGGACCTCTGAAACTGTTCCACAGCCCAAAGAAGTGAGGAATTAAAGGACCTCTGGAACTGTAGTAACGCTGGTGTTATCGAGTGTATCAAGGTTACTGGTAACAGGGAGATGTTTCTGTGGCCTGGAGGCTAATCGCACCTCTCAATCCTTGTTCTTCATTTCCCGTTATTTTGTGGATCTCTGTATCGTGCTGTCTAACCTCTCTGACTCCTTATTTACACTATCTTAAACGACGATTTTCCAGAAGTGTCCCAGTGTAGGGCTTGACAGCCTGAGTTTCTTAAATCAGTCCAAATAAACCTCTGTAGATTTTTTTAATTGAGGACAAATCTTGATTTACATTGCATTCTCTAAACTGTTGTTAGTTTGTTCTAAATGATTTTTGGCCGCAGTATCACCTGACCCATAGATTCCCCAAACTTTTCTTTCCTATATCTCTTCGCAGTCATTTCAAGCAAGTCGACCTGCGCTAGAGCTCATCCCTTATCCGTCAGGCCTGGGCTAGGCAGGGACACTTGGAGTAGTCGCTTCATACCCTGAGCCTCTACGTGATAAAAAGCATTGAGAACCCCCTCCACGGCAGTGTCTTGGCTTTGTGAGTGAGTGCGTGTGTATGTGTTTGTGAAGTTGTATGTTCGTGCCTGCGTGCATGCGGGCTACGTCCTTCAGTAACATAGCCCAAAGGTCGGGGCCGTTTTGAATGGGACCTCGGGTGGCGGCGGCTGGCTGGTGTTTTGCAGGTGGAGGAAAAAAGGTTGTCTGTCAAAGGGGTTGGACAAGCCTCATCAGCGATGGGGGAATGATAGTGAACACTGCAGCAGCAGCAGCAGCAGCAGCATTAACAGCATTAACAGCAGCAGCAGGTGGTGCAACAGGAATTCCACCTGGCTGGGGAATCCAGGTGTTATGGTACTTTCGGTTCCCCCGGGTGGGTTAGCCTCATGGGAGATAGACCCCCCCTTGGTTGTCAGTGAGGCGGAGGCAGCTATTTTTAGTGATGGGTAGTAATGAGTGGTATTGCGTATCTCTCTCTCTCTCTCTCTCTCTCCAGCCGATTGAAAGGAAGATATTTTATACTGATTACAGAACCCATACTTTAGACAAAAAATTACCTTTAGGACTCTCTCTCTCTCTCTCTCTCTCTCTCTCTCTCTCTCTCTCTCTCTCTCCAGCCGATTGAAAGGAAGATATTTTATACTGATTACAGAACCATACTTTACAAGAAAAAATCACTTTTGGGACTATCCTCTCTCTCTCTCTCTCTCTCTCTCTCTCTCTCTCTCTCTCTCTCTCTCTCTCTCTCTCTCTCTCTCCAGGACGCCTACTCTTAGCCAGTGATAGCGAGTGCTGATTTTTTCCTCAGTGCTGCTCAGCTATTGATAAACAGAGCGCGCGTTTATAGTCCTCTTCAACATATTTTCTCTTGGTTTTAGGTATTTCGATTCTTTGAATGTTCCCCTTAGTTTATATTTTGCAGCATCCCTTCGGCCCCTAGCTGCAGCCCCTCCCATTTCTTTTACTGTATCTCCATTCATATTCTCTTTGTTCCATCTTGCTATCCACCTTCTCCTAACAGTTGTTTCATAGTGCAACTGCGAGGTTTTCCTCCTGTTACACCTTTAAATCTTTCTTCTCTCAGTTTCCGTTTCAGCGCTGAATGACCTCAGTTCCCAAAGCGTGGCCTTTGGCCTAAATTCTATATTCCATTCCAATCTTTTCCATTCCTGTAACTTAGCAAGAAGTCTAGATTTCTCGGTTGTTGTGCTATGTCTGTGCTTACGAGGTCGAACAGCACCAAGATTTCAAGTCTCGAATGAACACAGGTGATGTCGAATCCTTTTTCCGTCTTCGTCTCTTTTTAGAAAGGAAGCTGTATCATTGTAAACATCAGGCAAGATATAAGAAACCTAAGATTATTAGTATAAGTGTTAGTGATTGCTAGGGGGCTAGTTGGATCCTAGAGTAAATTATTGTAATGGGAGGTTTCGATAAGCCTCCATTACGATAACATCCTTACAATTACACCTCACTTCCCATTACTGTAATTGCGTACAGGATCCCAGCCCCTTACATGTTCCTGCTGACTCGATATACTCTCTACTTAAACACAAGTAATCAAATTCTTTAGAGGACGATTTAAATCGTAACAGATGTTCTAATGGTCCTCAAGTGCTCTTCACGATCTTTGTTTTCGAAGGAACATTTGGTCTGGAGAGAGAGAAAATATTTGAGATTTCAGCCTAGCCTTGGAGCCTGGTGACTGTATTAGAGATGCTTTCTTGATCTGTTTCATGTTTTTCTTCAGAAATAGATTAAATGATCCCTGTAACTTTCCCCTTTTTTAAAGTAAGGCATAAACGTAAAAACGGTATGATCAGGATTTCTAAAAAGAAAAACATAAAAGCGGTATGATCAGAATTTCTAAAAAGAGGAAAGATGAAAATCAAACGCCTGTCCCATGATTTAGTTATAAAATTCTTGATATAGCTTTCCCCTTTTTAAAGTAAAAAAATGAATAAATAAAACTAAAGCCATCATGATCAGAGTTTCTAAAAAAGGAACACGAAAACCAAACGCTCTTCGCATGATTTAGCTATAAAACACCTGTGTGGGAGCTGACGCAGTTAATTGGGCGTAGTTTGCCTTGCCTGAAGAACATCTGTTCGACTTGCTTCGGTTGAATATGGGACGCGCAGTTGGTTTCAAGTGTTCCCAAGCAGATGTTAGGTCAACAGTTATTTCTGTTTCCAAATAGAATAAAAAGTTTTTTTTTTTTCGTGCGTTCTCGTATTTTATTGAGTCTCATTTTGAGTAATTTCTCCCGAATTTTGTCGACAGTATCGTCCTATTTGAGTCATCTCCCGAATTTTGTCGACAGTGTCGTCCTGTTTGAGTCATTTCTCCCGAATTTTGTCGACAGTGTCGTCCTGTTTGAGTCATTTCTCCCGAGTCATTCGTCCTGTTTGAGTAATTTCTCCCGAATTTTGTCGACAGGATCGTCCTATTTGAGTCATTTCTCCCGAATTTTGTCGACAGTATCGTCTTGAGTCATCTCTCCCGAATTTTGTCGACAACATCGTCCTATTTGAGTCCCTTTTCCCTAATTTTGTGGACAGTATCGTCCTATTTGAATAATTTCTCCCGAATTTTGTCGACAGTGTCGTCCTGTTTGAGTCATTTCCCCGAATTTTGTCGACAGGATCGTCCTAGTCATTTCTCCCGCATTTTGCCGACAGTATCGTCCTATTGGATTCATCTCTCCCAAATTTTGTCGGCAATATCGTCGTATTTGAGTCATTTCTACCGAATTTTATCGACAGTATCGTCCGATTTGAGTCATTTCTCCCTAATTTTGTCGACAGGATCGTCCTATTTGAGTCATCAGTCCGGAATTTTGTCGACAATGTCGTCCTGTTTGAGTCATTTCTCCCCGAATTTTATCGACCGTATCGTCCTATTTGAGTCATCTTCCCTGAATTTTGTCGACAGAAGCATCCTATTTGAGTCATCTCTCGCGAATTTAGTCGACAGTATCGTCCTATTTGAGTCATCTTCCCTGAATTTTGTCGACAGTATCCTCCTATTTGAGTCATATAAAGTTCTGTAGCCTATCTATGTAGCGTTTGTTATTGTATTGTAGGTGGAAGAGGCTTTTTTTTTTCTTATCTTGGAGTGCTCTTGTCCCAAGAGCTGTAGAAGGAAAAGGCAGCGTAGGTTTTTATCATTGGACAAAAAAAAAAAAAGTTTGATAAAAGTAAACAACACAAAACCCGTATTCCTAGATTTTTTTTTTTTTTTTTTTTTTTTTTTTTTGTAGGGGTGATATTAACAAAGTCCACGCTCCGACGTTCAATAAAAGTTTTTTTTTTTTTTTGTTAATGTAGTGTTTAGATTTAATACTTCATTGTATTTTTTAATGTGGCATCGTCGTAGGGGGTTAGTACGTACCGTCAGTGCACCTCACGTAGGCCCCTAGCTGCAACCTCTTTCATACCTTTAACTGTAGCCTACCTCTGTTCTTATTCTCTCTCTTCCATCTTACTTTCCAACCTCTGCCAGGAATTGATTCATAGTGCAACATCGAGGTTTTCTTCCTGTTAACACCTCTCAAACCTTTCTACTCTCAATTTCCGTTTCAGCGCTGAATGACCTCATAGGTCCCCATCGCTTGACCTTTGGCCAAAATTCTACATTCTCTCTTACTTCTCTCATTTCGGTTCTTAAAACAGAAAAAACAAATACTAAACGAACAATTTATCTAAACAGCTTCAACATTTTTAGTTGATTGACATCCAACATACGCAACATACTTATATTTATAAAAAAATTACATAATATTTTGACGTTGCCGAGCGAACTTCCAGACCAACCAACCAGGTGTGGCGTGCGCGCGCGCGCGTCGTTAGCAGATCCTTAGCAGCGATATCCTCGCGAGGGATCGTTCTGGCTAAGCGATTCGAATCCACACGTAGGAGGAATCCTAAAGGAGCGGAATCCGAAAAGGATCAGGTTGGTCGAGGCGTGTAGGCGCCAGATGCCATGTTCTTGAACGGCGCAGTATTTGCAATTGTCTCTACTCCATTGGAAGATTATTATCGTCTTCTCCTTCCTCCACTTCTCGTTTTCACGGTTCACTGGGCTCGCCGTTGGCACGAACGCTGATTGATTGATTGATCGATTGGTTTCTGTTGGCTGTCCAGTGTGACGCGACGGAGGGAAATGGGAGAGGTCGAAGAATATGTTTGGCAATTATGGATATATATTTTTTTTCAGTTTTCATTCGGTACTGACTTTGTATGGGGGCGTTTCTTGTTCCTATAGTTTTTTATATATCATTCAGTTTATTGTTTGTAGAGAATTTTTTTAAGTATTTTTGGTCTTTTCTTTAATAATTTTTCCTTGTACAACTCATGATTTTATTTTAGTATTGATTTAGTTTGCTATGAAAATATGGTACAAGTTTTCTAGGACGCAAAAGAACTCAGGAAGTAATTTTGCAGTTTATGTTGGTATCAGAATGAACAATCTCTCTCTCTCTCTCTCTCTCTCTCTCTCTCTCTCTCTCTCTCTCTCTCTCTCTCTCTCTCTTTCGTAAAGAACTGAATCATTTTTCGTAAACATTTTAATATTAAAATAATGGTAATCTAACTGTTGTAAATACTGTAAAATTTTACGTGAATAACCAGTGTAAATTAGGAATAAAGAATTTAATTTTAATCTCTCTCTCTCTCTCTCTCTCTCTCTCTCTCTCTCTCTCTCTCTCTCTCTCTCTCTCTCTCTCCAGAGAATGTAGAGTCCTACGTAGGATGGAGGGTCATGGCAAGGCTCTTGAATGCATCCTACGCTTCCACGAGTAGGACTCGCATCCAGTTGGACCAACAATGAGGTCCCTCAGTCTATTGTTGCGTGGAGATTATGCTCTCTTGTTCACATTTGAAAGAAATAAATAAAAAAAAACTTTGTTTACACTTGTATGATATATGTGTCTTGAGAATGGTATGTAAGACTGGAACATTATTTTAGCAAGAATGGGTTATTTTTTAATCATTTGATGTTTTAGGATTTGAAAATAAGTTGTAAGGAATAAGGAAAGCATTTCTAAACTATATAGCCTTGGTGATTTTGAAGATTGCAGTATATCCTTGGTGATTTTGAAGATTTTTCAACAATAATTCTGGTCTTTGGTTTCACTCATCGATTGAAATTATTGCGAACTTTTAAAGCTTGAGGCTTTATTTTGCCTTTCCCCAGTAGGGAGTTAGTGCCGTCAGTGCATCTCATGCGGTGCACTGTAGGCATTACTTTAAGTGTCTTTGCAGCGTCGCTTCCTCCCTAGCAGCAACCCCTTTCATTCCTTTTACTGAACCTCCGTTCATATTCTCTTTCTTCCATCTTACCTTCCACCCTCTCCTAACAGTTGTTTCATAGTGCAACTGCGAGGTTTTCCACCTGTTGCACCTTTCAAACCTTCTTACTGTCAATTTCTTTTTCAGCGTTGCATGGCGTCGTGGGTCCCAGCTCTTGCCCTTTGGCCTAAATTCTATATTATATAATATTCTTGCCTCTCATTCGTACCTACGTACTCTGTTATGTGGTCATCATCATCATCAAAGACTTTGTCGTCATTTTCGTATATTGGCGTATTGTCCGTGGCGAGAATATCAGATAATCAGACAGTTAATTAGCTGTACTGATTTGAATAGAACCGTAGATTCTCTCTAATCAGGTCGTGTTGGAAATTAGAGGGTCATTATATTGGCGATCTATTGCATATTGTTTGGATGACAAGAGACGTTGTAATAATCGCATTTGTAATGTTTTTATTATGTTTCGTTTTATTTTTTCATTCATTTTAGTTAGTTTTTTCCCATTCTTATTGTTCACCAAACCTTCTTTTAGAGTATTTAATTTTTGCAGTTTTTCTTTATTTTCAAAGTATGGTCTGGAATCCCCCAGGGTCCCAAGCCCAGAGCCTTTGTTATTGTTATAGTTTAATGATGTTATTTTGAAGGGTATATATATGTGTGTGTGCGCGCGTGTGTATACATATATACGTACATATATATAAATATATAGATGTATATATATGTGTGTATACACATACATATATATACATTTCTGACACATCGGGATCGAACCTAGGTCTCTCAATTGAAAGACGAGACTGCTGCCAAACAAACCACACAGCAGTTTCGTCTTTCAGTTGAAAGACTTGATTCGATCCTGATGTGGGTCAAAAATTATTTCCATTCCACACGAGATTGAGTGTTGATTATTTCTAATATATATATATATATATATATATATATATATATATATATATATATATATATATATATATATATATATATATATATATATATATTTTTTCATGAAGACATAGTTCATTAGTATAATTGGCTTTCATAATCAAGTTTTGCTTATGTACAATTTTATCATTATGCCAGTCTTTATTCAGATTACCTGGTAGTCATTATCGGTACTGAGAATTTCAAGTCTTCGATTATCTTAATGGAATTCATTTTCTGGAAGTTATGAATATTCCATCACTCATCTTTTCCCGGAGGTTGATAATAAACAGCTGCTGCAAATTATTTCCTGGAAATAATTCGTATCCTGGAGATGAGTGCCGTTTTCACGGTAACAATTTTCTGGGGGATTGCAAAGCTTAGCATAATTCGCAGTGATTACTTCTAGATTGCGGTGCTTGGCCCTTCTGTCTTGGGTGACAGGTTTTGCATAACGAGAGAAATGGTTTCTTTTGACACATTGTAGGCCTGTTTCTCCTTTGAAGTTGCTTTATTGGGATGTACCTCGTAAGGGGGTAGTGATGTCAGTGCACCTCGCGTGTGGTGCGCTGTAGGCATTACTAAAGGTCTTTGCAGCGTCACGGCCCGTAGCTGCAACTTCTTTCATACGGTTCATATTCTCTTCCGTGTGACTTTCCACCTTCTCTGACAGTTGTTGCTCAGCGCAAATGCGAGGTTTTTCCTCCTGTTACACCTTTCAAACCTCGTAGATCCCAGGGCTTGGCCTTTGGCGGAAATTCTGTAATCTGTTCTATTCTTATTGGGATGTAGGCTCCGTGTCAGTTGTTCGTCGTTACAGGCAGATAGCAAAACCAGGCATTTCGCGAACTGCGTGAAATTTCAGGCAGATAGCGAAATGCACTTAGGGACATTCGATTCCCCGAGGGGCTAGTACTAAACACGGCGAAACAGTGACTCGCCTACACTGTTTCGCCGTGTTTGGTACTAGCCCCTGGGAGATAAAATGTCCCTAAGTGCATTTCGCTATCTGCCTGAAATTTCAGGCAGTTTGCGAAATGCCGTTACTGTTTCGTCGTGTTTAGTACTAGCCCCTAGGGGATCAGATGTCCCTAAGTGCATTTCGCTATCTGCCTGAAATTTCAGGCAGTTCGCGAAATGCCTGGTTTCGCTATCTGCTTGTAACATATATATATACATAAGATTTTGTAAAGGTAAGAATTAGTTAAGTTTCAGGTAGAATGGCCATTGGAACAGGGCCATCGTCATTTCATGGAATTTAGTTGACTGATCCTTGACAGCATGGCAAAAGGTGATTTAGTAATGTATAAGGTATTTTTTAAAACAGTTCTGGGTTGATTTGAAATCAGTATTTAGACGGGTATGTTGTGGTTTATGATATTCACTTGAAGTAACCACTGCAGATTTCTTAGCAATGAAATGTGCTTTTAATTGATATTTTTCCCCTTCCCAAATCATCCGACACACACACACACACACACACACACACACACACACACACACACACACACACACACACACACACACACACACACACACGTCTTATTCCTTGTCTTCAAGTCTTGGCTACATAAAACCTAGAAGATGAACCCTATTCATAAGGAACAAGGCCACAGGGGCCGTTGACTTGGAATTCAAGCATCCAAGGAATATTATGGTGTTCATTAGGAAGAAGCAAGTGGATAAAAACGAAAAAAATAAATTAATGAAAAGATGAAAATGTATTAAATGCAAGGGGAATAGTATAAGGATAGTAATGCATTTCATCTTTGCTGGAACTTCTGAAGAAATATCTATGCCACATGCAAGCGAAGTTTCTATCCCAGTTCCTGTTAGTGTTCGCAAACGGTGCCACGTCTCAAAGCAACTTCTCAGCGGCCACATGCTTTACCAGCATTCAAAAGTCCTTATGTGGCATGTTGCTCCAGCAGTATGTTGCCCTAGAAATGTTTGTGTGTGTGACGCAGAGGGCCTTTTACGGAAATATCCCGTCCGTCGTTTAACCCCATTCCTTTCGACTTAACGTATCAGTGTTTCCTTTGAATCATTCTGGAATGGTGGTGTTGATCAGTCGGTGAAATTATATAAATAATACACGTGGCATTGTAAAGCAGAATTTCGTAAGTCCCATTATTCACTGAATAAACTGACCAGGTGTTTAGACGCCGACAAATTCCAGGTGTGTTTAGTACCAGTAGTATCAGAATTGCCAAGTTTTCAAGAGAAAATAGAAGCTTCTAAAGACGTTTAATGTGATGAGTTTAGACAGTATTTGTAGTTTTTCTGAGGCGATTTATTCGGCAACTCTCGTGTCTTTATGTAGCCCAGGTTTGATAAAAGAGTAAAGGTTCAGACGATCAAGCGATAGACCTTTTCCTCTAAATAAGGTTGTGTTATTTAGTTTTTCTTTTTCTTCGCCAATTAATTCGATACTTTCCTCTAAATAAGGTTGTATTATTTAGTTTGTCTTCACCAATTAATTCGGCACTTTTCCTCTAAATAAGGTATTATTTAGTTTTTCTTCGCCAGTTAATTCGGTACTTTTCCTCTAAATAAGGTCGTATTATTTAGTTTGTCTTTGCCGATAATTCGGTACTTTTCCTCTAATAATGTATCATTTAGTTTTTCCTCAATTAATTCGGTAATTTTCCTCTAAATAAGGTTGTTGTATTTAGTTTGTCTTTACCAGTTAATACGGTACTTTTCCTCTAAACAAGGTGGTTGTATTTAGTTTTTCTTCGTCAGTTAATTCGGTGCTTTTCCTCTGAATAAGGTTGAATTACTTAGTTTTATTTCGCCAATTAATTCGGTGTTTGTCCTCTAAATAAGGTCGTATTATTTAGTTTTTCTTTACCAGTTAATTTGGCAGCTCTCTTGTCTTTATGTAGCCCAGGCTTGGTAGAAGCGCGAGAGGGAATACGGTCAAACTATAGACCTTTTCCTCGGAAAAAGGTTCTAGAAGTGAGGTAAAATGGATAGAGAGATGGGAATTCCTCAGTTCTTCAGCACAGAGAGAAGAAAAAGGGAAGAAAGTGGCCTTTTGCGTGAAGAGAATGTTGGCCAACACGGCCATTACAATAGTTTCCTGTCGCACTCAAACCTTTTGAGACTTATAATTCGAATTTCTGATTTCTCTGTGTTTGATCAAAACGGCCGCTTGACACGCATGGTTTTTTTTTTTCTCTTATCTTGTTCCAGATCTCCGAATGTTTGCTCAGATGCTGAATGTTGCTGTGACATCGTTCGAACGTCCTCGAACATTATTTGGCCGAAAATGTTTTGTCTGACCCCCTTTTTTTTTGGGGGGGGAAAGTGCAGGTCTCTTCAACTCTGGTGTGAATTCTCTCTCTCTCTCTCTCTCTCTCTCTCTCTCTCTCTCTCTCTCTCTCTCTCTCTAAACGAAGTTTTTGGTGTAGGACCTTGTTAACTTTGTGTTTTTATTTTTTACCATATCTCTCTCTCTCTCTCTCTCTCTCTCTCTCTTTTTGTGTAGGACCTCTTTGTGTTTTATTTTTTACCATATCTCTCTCTCTCTCTCTCTCTCTCTCTCTCTCTCTCTCTTCTAAACGAAGTTTTTGGTGTAGGGCCTTGTTAACTTTGTGTTTATTTTTTACTATCTCTCTCTCTCTCTCTCTCTCTCTCTCTCTCTCTCTCTCTCTCTCTCTCTCTCTCTCTCTAAAACTTGAGGATTTTGGTTTGGTTTAACTTTGTTTTTATTTTTAATCTTAGACCTCTCTCTCTCTCTCTCTCTCTCTCTCTCTCTCTCTCTCTCTCTCTCTCTCTCTCTCTCTCTCTCTCTCTCTCTCTCTCTCTCTCTCTCTCTCTCTCTCTCTCTCTCTCTCTCTCTCTCTCTCTCTCTCACCATCTGTCGTGTCGTGAGAGGAGGTGGAGGAGGAGCAGGAGCATCGGCGTGATCTCTCCAGAGTCAATTTGTCATCACTCAAGGGAGCAGTTCTATTGACTTTTAACTTTGGTGGCAGTCGGCGCTGAATTTAACTGATCTGTTCCTTGACGCATCACTTCTCTTTGTTGATGTTTAGTTTTACATATACACACACACGTGTAAATCAGAAGCCACACAGTCACACACACGTGTGAATCAGAAGTCAAAAGGTTGGCGATAAATTTACGGTATTGTAATAAAGTAGGGTAGACAACAGAAGGTCCGGGTTGTATGGTTTGCCAGATTACTGCCCAGATCTAACTGTAAGGTCTTAGTTGCGACAGACTACCTCAGAAGTCGAAGTATATTGTTTTCAATGACGTTTTCTGTTCTGAGAAAGCTAGTTTATATAGCCTTTAACGACCCCTGGTGGGGTTCGTGCCGTCGGTGCAACTCAAACGGTCCACTGTAGGCATTACTTTAGGTTCTTTGCAGCGTCCCTTCCTTACTTGTCACCCTCTATTAACAATTGATACATAGTGCAACAACGAGGTTTTCCTCCTGTTACACCTTTCAAACCTTTTTACTGTCAATTTCCATTTCAGCGCTGAATGGCCGTAGTTGCTCCAATGCTTGGCATGTATGCCTAAAATCTATAATAATAGTAATAATAAAACTAACAATTGATACATAATGCAACTGCGAGGTTTTCCTCATGTTACACCTTTCAACCCTTTTCACTGTCAGTTTCCGTGTCAGCGCTGAATGACCTCATAGGTCCCAGCGCTTAGCCTTTGGCCTAAATTCTATATTCTATTCTATACAACCTTTAGCCAGTGTAATGACGAAATTTGTTATAATGTATTGATACAGTAACGAGAATAAAGGCAGATAGTACTCCAGACAAAATAGGAAGGAGATCATTTAATTTTTACGTCTAAAAATTATTTTTTTCGTCTAACCCCGTCGGGAAAACTTGAGATAAAAACGTTAATGATGCCGGGGATTTAATATATATTTTTAGAAGACGCTCCGTGGAAATGTAGCCAGACAACGCTATTTTGGAAATGCCACCTCGCCCAAATTAGTTCTAAACTTTCGACATTTCTTCTGGGTCCAGGAGAAAGAATTTATTGGTCTGGAAGCAAAGAAACGAGAGAAGAAGAAGAAGAAGAAGAAAAAATAAAAGATCGCTGACGTGACAGTGACCTTGTCTTGCGGCTGACACTTGTGTCTTCTCCGAGAATAGTTGAAAGTGCTGGCACTTGTCTCTTCAAGTCAGCATTCTAACACTTAATGTCTTGCAAAATGATATTTTCATAGTTTGAATCGAGTGATTTGGGCTGGTCGAGTTATCTGGTGGTTTAGAAATTTAGTATTGTGTAAAGATAGTCTGACGATTTAGTAATTTGATATTTATTGTTGTGAAATGAATTATTAGATATAATACCAAGCCTCGATTTTCGTCGGTGAGTTTCTTTTACGAAATTGCCAATATATTACGGTCTGTTAATATCATCTTCATGCAGTGAGTAGGATATGACATTCTTGTGTGGGCTGATATTGTTTCCAATTGTAGGATGTTCTTAGAATTTTTGTCAGACTCTCTCTCTCTCTCTCTCTCTCTCTCTCTCTCTCTCTCTCTCTCTCTCTCTCTCTCTCTCTCTCTGGAGCAGTAAAACTGAAGTTCGAAGTTGAACGAACCTCTCTCTCTCTCTCTCTCTCTCTCTCTCTCTCTCTCTCTCTCTCTCTCTCTCTCTCCCCCCGAGCAGTAACACTGAAGTTCGAAGATAAACGAATTTCTCTCTCTCTCTCTCTCTCTCTCTCTCTCTCTCTCTCTCTCTGAAGCAGTAAAAAGAAAGTTCACTGCTGAACGAATTTCCCACTACAGTTCACTATTGATTTACCATTCACTATAACAGCATCGAAGACTTTGTGAAACTGCGATGCTAGATCTACGCACAAAATCAATCAATAAAAGCTTTCAATACGAGCCAATCAAAACCTTCAGTAAGACCAAAGAGACTACAGGAATATGTGTAAAATGATATGTTGGAGCTGTCGTTTGGGGAAAGGAGAATTTGGTGGGGCTGGAGAAACTTGGTGTTGGTGGGACTTGGGGAAAGGGTGGGGGGAGAGGGTGTTTGGTGTTGGGTGGGGTGGGGGGGGGAGGTAGATTAACAGCATCCCGCAAAGTTTGTTGATGCTGTAACATCTGAAACCGCAGTATGACAGACTCTGCTGACCCATTTGTGATTCTCTTTCTGGTTACCCACAGAAACTGACTCAAATTTCCGTTTCCCGTTCTGAACGAGCATCGTTAATTATTCGTTTATTATTTGTTCTTTTTTAATAAGCGAGATCTCCTCTTTCTGTATTTCCCTTTACTTCCTCTTACTTCTTCCCAGTGAACACCATAATATTCTTGGGAAGCTTGAATTCCAAGTCAATGGCCCCTGTGTTGGGCTTGTGCCATATGAATTGGCTTCATCTTCTGAGTAATAATAATAATAATAATCTGCAACCCCATTCATTCCATATTATTTCATCCATTTTACTTTCCACCCTCTTCTAACAGATGTTTCGTAGTGTAATTGCGAGGTTTTGCTCCTGTCACGCCTTTGTAATCTTTTACTCTCAATTTTCCGTTCAGCGCTGAATGACCTCATAGGTACCAGTGCTTGGTCTTTGGCCTAAATTCTATATTCTATCTATCCATCTGTTTATCAGTGTTTGTTGAAGTTGAATACATCTTTTTTCCGAAGGCGAAACGTGTTACCGTAATTTGTAAAACTCTAGTTTCATAAGATTTTGATCCCTGTGTGAAACGGTATTATCATAAGAATCTAAATTATTCATCAAATCGAGGAAGCAATAAGAAAAAGAATAATAGTTATTCATTGCTGTTATTCATTTTGTGTGGAAGAACACACTGAATCTCAGTAGAAATAGTATATTGTAGTGTAGTGTAATAGGCTATGTGTTTTATCTCTTCAGCTGACGGAACTGTGGATTTGAAAGAAGCAAAAAACTAAGTTAAAAGTCCTCTTTGTTGATATTTCTTTCTCATGGTACTTTGAAATGTAAAGGCCTTAGATTCCTGTTAATTTATTCATTAATTCATATGACTTTTAAGCCATGATCCCCCCCCCAACTCCCCAGGGCCCAAGATCTTGTCCCATTCTTCTCCCCTCATTCCACTTCCTCCTCCTCCCTCCCCCCTCCTCTCCCCAAAGATCCTGTCCCTCTCTTCTTTCCCCTTCCCTATTCCAGCCTCCTCCTCCTCTCCTCTCCTCCCCTCCCAAGATCTTGTCCCTCTTTCTCTCTCCCTTCCCTATTCCAGCCTCCTCCCCCCTCCTCCTCCTTCCCTGAAGATCTTGTCCCTCTTCTCTTCTTTCCCCAGGTTCAAACCTCCCCTCCCTTACCTCCTCCCCTCCCCTTCCCTGAAGATCTTGTCCCTCTCTCCCTTCCCTCCAACCCTTGCTTTCTCCTCCCCTCCCCTCCCTTACCTTCTCCCTCCCCTCCCCTCCCCATCCCTTACCCCTTCCCCTCCCCATCCCCCTTACCTTTTCCTCCCCTCCTCTTACCCTCCCTCCCCTTCCTTTCTCCCCTCCCCTCTCTCTACCTTCTCCCCTCCCCTCCCTTACCCTCTCACCTCCCCTCCCTCCCCTACCCCTCCTTACTTTCTCTCCCTCCTCTCTTACCTTGTCCCTCCCCCTTCCTTACCTTCTTCCTCCCCCTCTCTTACCTTCTCCCCAGCAATCTTTGATGCGAGTGTCATTGTTCCCCTAATAGGAAAAGGCTGCTCTGCGCCCTGGATAGCAATGCGATGAAGACGTTAAATAGTTAATGCCGTGTTTGACGCTCGCTTAAAGAAGCGCTCTCGACGTGTCAGGGCTTAAGAGCTCTGCCTGCGTTCACTTGGGATTTCTTTAGTTTTATTGCTTTTATAATTATTTTTTGGGGGGGTTTTCACGTGTAATTCATCTGTTATTTACAGTCTTTTGATATATATTTTTCTCACTCAGACGGTCTGTTTGATGTAATGTTTCTCTCTCTCTCTCTCTCTCTCTCTCTCTCTCTCTCTCTCTCTCTCTCTCTCTCTCTCTCTCTCTCTCTCTCAGATCAAACGTCATTGCTTTTAAACTTGGGATGTCTTTATTTTTATTGCTTTTATAATGTTTTTGTTTTTTTTTATGTATAATTCATCCGTTATTTACAGTCTTTTGATATATATTTTTCTCACTCAGACGGTCTGTTTGATGTAATGTTTCTCTCTCTCTCTCTCTCTCTCTCTCTCTCTCTCTCTCTCTCTCTCTCTCTTAGCTAGCCAGTGCCTTGAGGTTGTGTTTGAGTCGTTAATCTGGCTTAATAACTGAATCAAAATTTCTCTCTCTCTCTCTCTCTCTCTCTCTCTCTCTCTCTCTCTCTCTCTCTCTCTCTCTCTCTGTCCTTAGGTAGCTAGTTCCCTGAGAATTTATGTTTGACTCATTAATCTGGTTTAAAAACTGAATCAAAATTCTCTCTCTCTCTCTCTCTCTCTCTCTCTCTCTCTCTCTCTCTCTCTCTCTCTCTCTCTCTGTGTTTACTTGTAGACAGAACAGCAGCCTTGATCTAAATATAACGCCAAGTGGATCTCGGGAACAGGAGACTCAGTCCACCCGAAGTCCTCCAAGTAAGATTCCTGCCTTATTTGTGGTCTCCCTGCCACTCCAGCCACTCCTCCTGCCCCTGAGAAACGAGGCGTAGGCGCAGCCGTGGGCGGGCGGCCGGAGATGACGCCTTTGAAATCCGAACCGCCCGCCGTCGGTTGGTCATTAATATCTCGGCTCGACCTTTGAATCGCCTGCATCGTAAGTGATGTTGACATCTCGGCCGTTGCCGAGTTAATGATTATACCTGAGGTGTGATTACATTTGCTTTTTGCGTTCGCAAAATCCAAGATCTCCTTACAGGTAGGCAACGACGGGTTGCTGTTGATGGGATGTGTAGCATACTAAGACTTGTTGTGTCTGGAGTTCCACAGGGCTGTGTTCTTGGCCCTCTGTTATTTTTAGTTTATACATCTCAGTTTCAGAGGTCCATTATCGTGTCTGGAGTTCCACAGGGCAGTGTTCTTGGGCCCGCTGTTATTCTTAGTGTATGCTTCTCAATTCCAGAAGACCATCATTGTGTCTGGAGTTCCACAGGGTAGTCTTCTGGGCTCACTGTTATTTTTAGTGTATACTCCTCAGTACCAGGGGTTCATGTATACTCCTCAGTACCAGGGGTTCATTATTGTGTCTGGAGTTCCACAGGGTAGTGTTCTTGGCTCGCTGTTATTTTTAGTGTATACTTCTCAGTTCCAGGGGTCCATTATTTTGTCTGGAGTTCCACAGGGTAGTGTTCTTGGCCCGCTGTTATTTTTAGTGTATACTTCTCAGTTCCAGGGGTCCATTATTGTGTCTAGAGTTCCACAGGGTAGTGTTCTTGGCCCACTCTTATTTTTAGCGTATATTTCTCAGTTCCAGAGGTCCATTATTGTGTCTGGAGCTCCACAGGGCAGTGTGCTTGGCCCACTGTTATTTTTACTGTATACTTTTCAGTTCCAGAGGTCCTTTACTCCTCACACCGTTGGACTGTGGAACAGTCTCCCTGAGGATGTCGTGCAACTGGAACTTCAGAAGTTCAAGCGAAGATGCAATGCATTACTGCGCTAATGCTATTCTCCTTGCATTTTAATACATTATTTATTTTTAATGTATTTTTTTTTAATAAGAGGTCTGTGCTCTGTATATCCCTTTACCTTCTCTTACTTCCAAATGAACACCAAATTCTTCGGAAGCTTGAAGTTCAAGCCAGTGGCCACTGTGGGCTTGTTCCACATGAATAGGGTTCATCTTCTGAATAATAATACTAATAATAAGATTAGTAATAATAACGTTCTTTGGAAGATTGAATTTCGAATTGGTGACCCCTATGGTGGGCTTGTTCCATATGAATATGGTTCATCTTCTGAGTAATAATAATAATAATAATAATAAGTAGCCAGTATCTACAGTTTATAATGTTTGTGTGTGTGTGTGTGTTTTTTTACGGCCTGCTGAAGAACAAGAGTCCGTGCAGGCACAAAGCTGTTTAATATCCAGAGAGAGAGAGAGAGAGAGAGAGAGAGAGAGAGTGTGTGTGTGTGTGTGTGTGAATATATTCACAAGGTCTGAAACTTGTCCACAAGCAAATGGTGGGTATTATGACGTCAGGCTTCAAAACAATTTTTGAAAAAGAAAATAAGTACATATTTTTCAATGTTAAAAGTACAGGCAGGACTATCAATTTTGCCATTTTATTTTTAATACCTATATGATCATAATTAAACTATTCCATGTAAATTTTATACATACTGATATCTGAGACTTTTGAGAGAGAGAGAGAGAGAGAGGATTATACAAGAGGAGCGTAGGTAGATTAAAAGAAGTGCATAATTCATTAGGTACATCTAGATATGGGAAAGAATTTGAATTCGTCCTTGATCCTGCGCCGAAAAGTCGGCGGGTTTCTAACTTTTGAAGTCGTCTTGTTCTGATTTATCAGTTCATATTTAATTGGAAAAAAAAATAAAATTTTTTTTTTTTAAATAGCAGTTTCAGTTATGGTTCTTCGCGGTATATTTTAAACGAGAATTTTGTTTGATATGATGGTCTTCATAGGGGTTATTGAATTCGTCTTATTATGCGTCAAATATGACAGATTTTATTTTCATATTTTCATGTAAATATTTTTCATATTTTACGTGTAACTCTCTCTCTCTCTCTCTCTCTCTCTCTCTCTCTCTCTCTCTCTCTCTCTCTCTCTCTCTCTCTCTCTATTATTATTTAGTATATACGGTATGTGAAAATATATATTTCTTTAATTTTGTTTGCCATCTGTTCATTTACCCTTAGGGTGGGTAGTGCCGTCAGTGCGCCTCATGCGGGGCACTGTAGGCGTTACTTGCGTTACTTAAGGTTCTTTACAGCGTGTCTCCGGCCCCTAGCTGCAACCCATTTCGTTCCTGTTACTGTACCTCCTTTCATATTCTTTCCTTCCATCTTACTTTCCACCCTCTCCTGACAATTGATTCGTAGTGCAACTCCTTTTAAACTTTTACTGTCAATTTCCGTTTCAGCGCTGAATGACCTCGTTGGTCCCAGTGCTTGGTCCTCGGCCTAAATTCTCTATTCACTTCAATTCATCTGTTCATTCAAAGAGAGAGAGAGAGAGAGAGAGAGAGAGGCTAGAGTTTCATGAAAGGGCAAAAGGTTACTTCCCTGTCCTTGCAGGGAAGACTGCACATGACATTATTATAATCCCCGCGCTACCTTTAGCCCTTGTGACGTCACACACACACACACACACACACACACACACACACACACACACTGCCAATCAATCATTGTAAACTATAATATGATCTCGGATGTCTTTATGTCCTACTGTTCCGGTCTGGGCCGTTCTCTTCATTCACTCAATCAGTCAGTCAGTTTGATTTATGAGAGTTTGAAGTGGTCCGGCCTTTTTTTATTTTATGTTTTTTTTTTTCTTTTTTTCGTAGATCAATCACTACATCGTTTTAATGTTCGAGGTTGGATGGCGTCAGTATCTTGTCAAGGTCCCTTGCAGCATCCCTCAGGCACCTTAGCTGCAACCCCTTTCATTTCTTGTGATATACCTCCGGTCATATTCTCTTACTTTCCTCAGCCCTCTCCTAGCAATAGTTTCGGCATTATTTTCAGCGCTGAATGACCTCATAGTGCCAGCGCTTGGCCGCTGGCCTAAATTGTATATTCCAAACAATTAGGAACATTCAGTCATTGATAATGGTCATTTATTCTTGGACTAAGGTGTGTACCAGTAAGAGCATCATCATATGCCAGTGATTTTTAGAAATGTGTTTTATTTGTTTGCATGTTTATATCCCTGTATCTGGGCCAGATATTATTATTATTATTATTATTATTATTATTATTATTATTATTATTATTATTATTATTATTATTGTTCAGAAGATGAAGAACCGTATTCAAATGGAAGAAGCCCACCACAGGGGCCATTGACTTGAAATTCAAGCTTCCAAAGAATATTATGGTGTTCAGTAGAGAGAAGTAACATAAGGTAATAGGAAATACAGAATTATTATTATTATTATTATTATTATTATTATTATTATTATTATTATTATTATTATTATTATTATTTAGAAGATGAAGAACCGTATTCATATTGAACAAGCCCACCACAGGGGCCATTGACTTCAAATTCAAGCTTCCAAAGAATATGATGATAATTAGGAAGTAAGAAGCATTGGTATTAGCAGAGAAACACCAGAGGCGAGAGGTTCCTCCCTGTGGTTTCGCCCTGAGGTTCCTCCCTGAGGTTCCTCCCAGTGGTTCCTCCCTGCCTCTTATGTGTGGTCTGTGTCTCGCCCCGTTTCGTTTTATTATTGGGCTTTGTAGCATCCGTCATGCAACATCAAGTTTCGATATGATGTCATCATTCCTTTCTTCCCGACGACTGAACGCTTTGACTCCGGTTCGCCTCTCTCTCTCTCTCTCTCTCTCTCTCTCTCTCTCTCTCTCTCTCTCTCTCTCTCTCTCTCTCTCTCTCGTTTCTTTTAAACGGTTTATTCCTTTCCTTCTGGCTCTTTCTCTCTCTCTCTCTCTCTCTCTCTCTCTCTCTCTCTCTCTCTCTCTCTCTCTCTCCACTTCTTTTAAAAGGGTTATTCCTTTCCTTTTGGTCCGATATATTGATGGATTATTCTTTCTCTCTCTCTCTCTCCCCGTTTATTTAAAAATTTTATTCCTTTCGTTGGTCAGATGTATTGATGGATTGTTTCTCTCTCTCTCTCTCTCTCTCTCTCTCTCTCTCTCTCTCTCTCTCTCTCTCTCTCTCTCTCACTTTATGCGTGTCTTTCAAAGGTTCATGCCTTTCCTTTTGGTCAGATGTACTGATATATGAGATATGAATCTTGTAACATTTTGGCATCTGCTGGGTATGGGGCATAGATACCACTGAACGAAATTGTTTATTAATAGGGAAAAAAACTAAAACTACATAATTACTGAACGAGGAACTAAACCAGCGAAGTATATATCTGAATACTTTTCGATCAGTAATCAACATTTAGATCGCTCAGCGCCGCTGATATGAAGACAGGAGGGCCATCATGTCCATACTTTATAAGCCTCTCCTTTTTTGGGTGTCAGAATGACGTCAGTAGACCCTTCCATCGCTTGCTCGTCTCTGTTACCCTGTTTTGTGCTCTGTCACACAGAGAGAGAGAGAGAGAGAGAGATACCTTGGAGGTAAATCCTCTGAATTTCTTTTAGATGTTATAGTTACCGATGATGAAAATATTCTGAAAGCGTACACGTTAGTCTTGAGAGAGAGAGAGAGAGAGAGAGAGAGAGAGAGAGAGAGAGAGAGAGAGAGAGAGAGAGAGAGAGAGAGAGATTGTCTTTAGTTTTAGCTGAACTGTGGTTTTTCTTTTTTTTTTTATCGTTTTATACGCGCGTTTGTTGTGGGTTGAAACAGGCAATGAATTGTTTGGAAATATATACATTTAAATGCGTGTGTGTGAGAGAGAGAGAGAGAGAGAGAGAGAGAGAGAGAGAGAGAGAGAGAGAGAGAGATATCCCCAAGGCTTGGGTTCAGGCTACGATGATTGCAAAGGATGGACGAGCATGTCCAAGAAAGATGGCTTTTTGAACTGAGCCCATCATCGTATTTGTAGTTCATGAATGTCATTCGCCCTGACAAGAGACTTCGTGGTTTTGGGGCACCTCCCTGACCTCACATACGGCTCTTGGGTTTGGCCATTCCTGTGACCTTATACGGCCATGGGGCGGGGGCGGGGTGGGGGCCGCTGGGGGTTTGTTTCCTAAGTCATGACATGTCATGTATTGAAGAGTACCTCGTAGGGGAGCATTGTCGTCTGTGCACCTAGCGTGGTGCACTGTAGGCGTTACTTAAGGGTCTTTGCAGCGTCCCTTCGGCCCCTAGCTGCAACTTCTTTCATTCCTTTTACTGGACCTCCGTTCATATCTTCCTTCTTTCATCAGACATTCCTCCAACCTCTGCTAATAGCTTTTTCATAGTGCAGATGCGAGGTTTTGTCCTCCTGTTACACCTTTCAAACTTTCTTACAGTCAGTTTCCATTTCAGCGCTGAATGACCTCATAGGTCCCAGCGCTTGGCCTCTGGCATAAATTCTATATTCTGTTCAATTCTAAGCATTTCGGGGAATTGGTTAATATTTGCCTGTCAGATGTTTATAATTTTATGGTCTCAATAAGACCAAGTGACTAAGGATTGATTCGTCAACTGAAATATGGTCGTTGCAAGGGCAGTGGCCATAGATATAAGATATTAAACATAAGTTCCTTGGTTTTGTTTTCGATGATTATTGCGTGAAATTTCATTAAACGTTTGCCCTAAAATGGAAGACTGCAGTATCTGCAAATATACAGAACTGAGAAAAATGGTAGACACTCCCTTGCCTTACTACTGATTTTGCAGACACTGCAAATGGGACCCGCTAAATACTCGTGGAAAGCATTGAAGGAAAGCATTGAAGAATCATTCTGAAACTGCTGTAACTTGTATATTAGTGTTTCACGGGTCCAATAGGTGGCATATCTCAATTTCGAAAATTTTTGCAGATACTGCAAATGGGACCCCCTAAATACTCGTGGAAAACATTGAAGAATCATTCTGAAACTGCAGTAACTTGTGTATTAGTGTTTCACGAGTCCAATAGGCGGCACATCTCAATTTCGAAAACTTTGCAGACTGCAGTTTTCCTCAGGGCAGTATGGTTGATGACATTAGATATTAAACTATCAGAATGAAACTGCTCTTGTCCACAGTGGCACCTGACAATTTTGCTGGATTTGTCCTCATGATTGAGAAACTGTTCCACAGTCCAACGGTACGAGGAATAAAGGACCTCTGCAACGGAGATAATCTTGATAAGGGAATCAAGCAGTCCGTTAGCACTCGATGTTCTCAAAGTTCTCGTGATTGCTTGTCTCTACTCAGGAGCTGAAAAAGTGGGTCGCCTTCCATGTGATTGCGTGTCATGTTTTTTTTTTTTCTCTCGACGCTTTTAAAGCTGTTTCCCCTAACTGTGAGTGGCTAGAGAAAAAACGACCCAACGGTGAAAAAGGAAAACTTAGATTAGAAAGGGTAATGTATTTAGAATTTATTTATTTCTTTCTTCTTCTTCTTCTTCTTATTCTTCTTCTTCTATATATAAGAAATTAATATACAAATATATAAATAAATATATGTATATATAAATATATATATATATATATATATATATATATATATATATATATATATATATATATGTAGATATAAATATATTTATAAATAAATTCTTTTTCTTCTTTCTTCTTCTTCTTCTTCTTCTTCTTCTTCTTCTTCTTCTTCTTCTTCTTCTTCTTCTTCTTCTTTCTTCTTCTTCTATAAATAAATAAATATAGAAATATAAATAAATATATAAATATATGATATAAACAAATATATATACATATAAATATATACTGTATATAAATAAATTTCTTCTTCTTCTTCTTCTTCTTCTGCTTCTTCTTCCGCAGCGCCCACTTAACTCCCTCGCCGATTCCGTTCTGTAATGCCCCGCCATGATTTCAAATTCATCAGCGCGGTATGGCGTCGTCAATACATATACGTCGCTCGCGACAGTTGCGACGCCAGGTGAATAATTGAATAAATGAATATCAAGTATTCCCGTAAT
The DNA here is from genome assembly GCF_040412425.1 of Macrobrachium rosenbergii. Lineage (NCBI taxonomy): Eukaryota > Metazoa > Arthropoda > Malacostraca > Decapoda > Palaemonidae > Macrobrachium > Macrobrachium rosenbergii. The sequence goes on along the minus strand of NC_089742.1, from coordinate 47,141,333 downwards.
GCTTGCTGACCGCTTGTTTTACCTGGGGAGGTGCCAGGTAATATGAGATAACGATTATTTATAGCGCATTATTCTCAAGCATGTGGTCAGTTTGCATTATGTTTCGAATGGCAGTCAAGTTCTTAACTGACACCGATCCTAACCTTTTAGGGTGAGTTACTTTATTGCTCATCGAAAGAAGAAATCTCTCTCTCTCTCTCTCTCTCTCTCTCTCTCTCTCTCTCTCTCTCTCTCTCTCTCTCTCTCTCTCTCTCTCTCTCCGGGTGCCACTGTAATATGAATTGTAACGGATATGTTTTCTGTGCATTTCTCTCTCTCTCTCTCTCTCTCTCTCTCTCTCTCTCTCTCTCTCTCTCTCGCCGCTGTAATATAAATTGTAACGATATGTTTTCTGTGCATTTTCTCTCTCTCTCTCTCTCTCTCTCTCTCTCTCTCTGTCAGTGCCACTGTGATATAAACGATAACGGGTATTTTTTTTTTTTGCATATTCTCTCTCTCTCTCTCTCTCTCTCTCTCTCTCTCTCTCTCTCTCTCTCTCTCTCTCTCTCTCAGTGCCGTTATAACATTATTGGTAACGGACATGTTTTCTTTGCACATTCTCTCTCTCTCTCTCTCTCTCTCTCTCTCTCTCTCTCTCTCTCTCTCTCTCTCTCTCTGTGCCACTGTAACATAAATGGTAATTGATATGTTTTCTTTGTATTCTCTCTCTCTCTCTCTCTCTCTCTCTCTCTCTCTCTGAATATGATCTGTCATCTCAAGCTCCCATTTACGGATCCATTGAGAGATAAAGTGGGGGCGTTTGATGCCCAGAATACCGAAGGAATGTCGTTCAAGAGGCGTGGACCCCAGATCTGTGACTCCAGGTCAATCAGTCACTCAGTCAGTCCTTTGGACAAACATCAGGAACAAAACATGTGAAAAAAGCGCCTTAGTCTCTTCGGAGCAATCGAGTTTTCTGTACAGCGTGTAATCAAGGCCACGGAAAATAGATCTATCTTTCGGTGGTCTCGGTATAATGCTGATGAGCTGCGGCCCATGAATCTATAACAACGGCCCGGTGGTGGCCTGGCCTATATCGTTGCCAGATGCACGATTATGGCTAACTTTAACCTTAAATAGAGTAAAAATTACCGAGGCTAGAGGGCTGCAGTTTGGGTATGTTTGATGATTGGAGGGTGGATGATCAACATACCAAATTGCAGCCTTCTAGCCTTAGTAGTTTTTAAGATCTGAGGGCGGACAGATAAAGTGTGCGGACAGAATAAAGTGCGGACGGACAGACAAACCCGGCACAATAGTTTTCTTTTACAGAAAACTAAAGCCCAAGTCTCAGCCAGTATCATTCCTTCGTAAGGTCGAATGGGAACTCTGGCTATGGACAGCAGCCCCTTAGGGTGTTACTGCTGTCAGTTCACGCCATGCGGTGCACTGTAGGCATTACTTAATAAGGTTCTTTGCAGCGTCCCTTCCTTTCGTTCCTGTGACTGTGCCTCTGTTCATATTCATTTTCTTCTAATTTTCTTCAACCCTCTCATAACAATTGTTTCATAGTGCAACTGCTTTGAGGTTTTCCTCCTGTTACACCTTTCAAACCTTTGACTTTCAATTTCCCATTTCAGCGCTGAACGACCTCATATGTCCCATCGCTCGGTACACCTTTCAAACCGTTCTACTCTTAAATTCCCATTTCAGCGCTGGACTACCCCATAGGTCCCATCTCTTGGTACACCTTTCAAACCTTTCTACTCTCAATTTCCCATTTCAGCGCTGAACCACCCCATAGGTCCCATCGCTTGGTACACCTTTCAAACCTTTCTACTCTCAAATTCCCATTTCAGCTCTGAACGACCCCATAGGTCCCATCTCTTGGTACACCTTTCAAACCTTTCTACTCTCAATTTCCCATTTCAGCGCTGAACCACCCCATAGGTCCCATCACTTGGTACACCTTTAAAAGTTTTCTACTCTCAATTTCCTATTTCAGCGCTGAACCACCCTCATAGGTCCCATCGCTTGGCACACCTTTCAAACCTTTCTACACTCTCAAATTCCCTTTCAGCGCTAAAGGACCCCATAGGCCCCAGCGCCTGGCCTCGGGCCAAAATTCTTTATTCTCTACGGACAGCAGGCACGTGGCCAGGCCCCTCTCCGGTGTATAATTGTGAATGTGAATGGGTAGTAATTATCAGAGAGGCTAATAAGGATACCGAGGCAAGGGCGTAGCCGCCTGTTCGCCAGGAGGAGGAGGCGTCGAGTAAGGGCATGGCCGGACGGTATAATGAGACTCGCTCTCTGGGGGATCCGAGGGGCCCTTTGCTATGTAGCAAGTACCTGCTAGTATTCAGGTTGGTGTTCCGCAAGTGGAGGTTCTTGTGCTATTATTATTATTATTATTATTATTATTATTATTATTATTATTATTATTATTATTATTCCTTTTCCTACGTAGCAAGTACCTACTAATATTCAAGATGATATTTCTCAAGTGGGGATCCTATTATTATTATTATTATTATTATTATTATTGTCCCTTTTCCTACGTAGCAAGGGCCTACTAATATTCAAGTTGATATTTCGCAAGTGGAGATTCTAGTGCGGTTATTATTATTATTATTATTATTATTATTATTATTATTATTATTATTGTCCCTCTTCCTAAGTAGCAAGTGTCTACCAATGTTCAAGTTAGTATTTCGCAAGTGTAGATCATATTATTATTATTATTTCTAAGAAATCCACAGTCTCGTGAAAAACAGTTGGTGTAATAAAAATCCACAATTATATAGTAAACTTTTTCATTTACAAATATAGGTTACTAGTTTACTATATAATTGTGGATTTTTATTGCATTATTATTATTATTATGAACTCTATTCATTTGGAACAAGCCCACCACAGGGGTCACTGACTTGACATTCTTTAAGCTTCCTAAGAATAGGGTGTTCATTTGGAAGAAGAAACAGAGGATAGCAGGAAATATAGAAAGAAGAAGAGATTAGGTATTAGAAAAAATAAATGAACAAGCCATAAAAAAAAGATAAAAATGTAAGTGAATTATTAAAATGCAAGAAGAACAGCAGTAGGGCAAAAATGCGTTGCATCATCGCCTGAACTTTCGAAGTTCCATTTGCAGACATCCTCAGGGAGACTCGACTGTTCCGGGAAGCGCTTACCCACAAGCGATCTTCCAAATGCATGTACCCCCTTTTATCCCTTTTACTGTACCTCCTTTCACATGCTCTTTCTTCTATCTTACTTTCCTCAACACACTCCTGACAATTGTTTGATAGTGCAGCTGCTGCGAGGTTTTTCCACCTGTTAAACCTTTCAAACCTTTCTACTGTCAATTTCCGTCTCAGCGCCGAATGGCCTCGTAGGTCCCATCGCCTGGCCTTTGGCCTAAACTCTATATTCAGTTCAGTTCGTAAAAGACGTGTATCTATGCCAGAGGTTTGTGGAAGCAAGTGTGTGAAGACAGAGGCTTTTAAACAGTCGCCATGGCTTCCCACTATCACGTACTCCGCAGACCTTGATCATTGAGAACAGAGTTGTTTTGCTTGGTAATGAAACCACACCAGCGCGCGGTTGCTAGGGCTTAGAGCGTCGCTTCTCATTCGCACGAGCGAGATTTTTTTTTTTTTTTTTTTTTTTTTTTTTTTTTACTTGCACGCTTACTTTTGCACGAGCGAGCTTTTTTTTGTGCGAACTAGATTTTTGTGGGCACGGGCGAGCTTTTTTTTTTGTGTATGGGCGAGTTTTTTTTTTTCACAAGCGAGATCCTTTTTTTTTTTTTTTTTTTTTTTTTGCATGAGCAAGCGCTTTTTTTTTTATGAGTGAGCTCTTATTTGCACGATCAAACTTTTTTTTTGTTTTTTCACCATCGAGCTTTTTTTGTACGAGCGAGCTCCTTTTTTTGTTACACGAGCGAGCTCTTTTTTTGTTGTTGTTGTTGTTGTTGCAAGAGAGAGTTTTTTTCCACGAGCGGTTTTTTTTTTTTTTTTTTAAGAGTTTTTTTTTTTTTTTTTTTTTTTTTTTTTTTTTTTTTTTTAAAGAGTCCGGCAGGCGAGAGGGGAACCAACCAAGACACCCAAACAGGACAAAGACTTAAGCTCGAAATAGACGGAGAGCCCGGGGAAGGAGTCACGGTAATGCGATCAGTGGTTGCTTCCTGTATTCGGAGACAGGACGCACGCACACACACACACACACACCTGCACATCCTGGATCGAATGTAGAGAACTGCTCGTTCAGACAGAAGTTGAATTCTTGATCGTATTCAGGATATGTTACTGACTTTTGTTTTGACGATTTATTGTATTTTATTTGTTAGATATGTCTTAGGTTTTGGACTCTTGACAGGAGACTGAAAAAGCTCTCTCTCTCTCTCTCTCTCTCTCTCTCTCTCTCTCTCTCTCTCTCTCTCTCTCTCTCTCTCTCTCTCTCTCTCTCTCTCTCTCAGTGCCACTGTGACAGATATGGTAATGGTAAAGGGTATGTTTTCAGTGCACTCTCTCTCTCTCTCTCTCTCTCTCTCTCTCTCTCTCTCTCTCTCTCTCTCTCTCTCTCTCTCTCTCTCTCTCTGAGTGCCAATGTGACATACATGATGACTTGTATCTCTCTCTCTCTCTCTCTCTCTCTCTCTCTCTCTCTCTCTCTCTCTCTCTCTCTCTCAGTGCCAGTGTTGCTTACATACATGATGACTAGTATCTCTCTCTCTCTCTCTCTCTCTCTCTCTCTCTCTCTCTCTCTCTCTCTCTCAGTGCCAGTATGACACATGATGACTTGTATCTCTCCCTCTCTCTCTCTCTCTCTCTCAGTGCCAGTATGACACATGATGACTTGTATCTCTCTCTCTCTCTCTCTCGGTGCCAGTGTGACATTCATGATGGGTAGTATCTCTCTCTCTCTCTCTCTCTCTCTCTCTCTCTCTCTCTCTCTCTCTCTCTCCGTAGCGAGCACAAAGGCAAGTGAGGTATCAATGCCTCGCTCACATTCAATCTCGCTTAGCATTTTATTGAGTCTCTCTCTCTCTGTCTCTTTCTCTCCCCTCATCTCCCAGCGGACTCTTCCAAGGAAGGAAGCAGCTTCTCTGTAATCCGGCACATCCTTTCTCTCATTGGTTAGCACCCCCACCCCCGGTCCCCCCTCTTCCCTTTCGTGTCTTTGAATCCCTTGAGACGGCGGTCACTTTTATGCTTGTCGTGGCATTTAGCCCTTTCCTGTGTATGTGTGCTCCTCTTTTCCTTGCAGGTCAAAACTGCAAAAAAATATAAAAAAAACTTGGTGACATGTCCACAAGCAGTGACATTACGATTCTCGCTTCTTGTCGCTCTCTCTCTCTCTCTCTCTCTCTCTCTCTCTCTCTCTCTCTCTCTCTCTCTCTCTCTCTCTCTCTCTCTGTGTAGTTATAATTTATTTATATTTTTATTCTCTCTCTCTCTCTCTCTCTCTCTCTCTCTCTCTCTCTTCTCTCTCTCTCTCTTATAATCTAATTTTATTATAGTTTATCTCTCTTCTTCTCTCTCTCTCTCTCTCTCTCTCTCTCTCTCTCTCTGGTGTAGTTACAAATTATTTATATTTTTGTTTCTCTTCTCTCTCTCTCTCTCTCTCTCTCTCTCTCTCTCTCTCTCTCTCTCTCTCTCTCTCTCTCTCTCTCTTGTCAGGGGTAGTTACAATCAATCTCTCTCTCTCTCTCTCTCTCTCTCTCTCTCTCTCTCTCTCTCTCTCTCTCTCTCTCTCTCTCTCTCTCTCTCTCTCTCGTGTCTGAGGTACTCGTAGAACTTAAACGTAATTTCCCCCTTATATCACGAGTTTTGGGAATGTCCCTTCAGAGTAGCATTCTGGAAAAGGAGTGTGCTTGTATCTGTCGGTTATGATGAGGCGCTGCGTTTAAAGGATCCCCTTGCAGGATGGGCCAGGGGGTCCTTTTGGGATGTGGTCAGGAAGGTTGAGTGGGTATCGTATGAACTGGCTTGGGTAACACAATAGGGTTCCGTCGATTAACGCCCTCCGAGTTTTACTAAAGAGACAGGTCTGGTCCGCCCGTGTCCTGGGTTGCGTTTTTTATTATTGGAGGTTTTGATGGAATTTTTTTTTCTTTTCTGTGGTTAGTGCGTGGAGTGGATGCTGTTTGGCGATATATATATATATATATATGTATACACACACACACACACACACACACACACACGGGGCTTCCATTTCTACACCGTGTCATGAGCCGAAAAATCGTCGAAAAGCGTAAAAAATCCTAAGAAAACCTTACTTTTAATGCTATGGTTGTATTGAAAAACTATGTTAACTGCATTTTATTAAGCTTTTCATCAAAAACTCCAAATTTTCATTATTCTGCTATTTTGTTGCCATATTTCTTCTGTCGGATCAGCGTCGTTACCCAGAACATGCATCGTAAACCGGGAAATAATTTCTGATGAATATATTTGAAAAGTGTCATAACCTCAGAACATCGTAAGCCAGACCCAGCGTAACCTGGGGACTGCCTGTATATATGTATGTATATATATATATATATATATATATATATATATATATATATATATATATATATATATATATATATATATATATATATATATATATATATATATATATATATATATATGCTGTTTCAAGAGGCTTATCAAATAATGGCATTGCAGACCATTGGCTTAAGACAGGCCATGCGATGAACTAGGATAAGTCAACGATAATCTACAAGGTCAACGACCATCGGAAAAGGAATCTTCTAGATACTGTGTTTATTGAAGCTACTTCCACCAGAAATGTTAATCTCCACCCTGGATTATCCCTTGATCCTATGTCCCTGTCTTTTTTGTTTAAAGAACATGCTGCCCAGGTGAACAGACTGCAACCCCGTCCCCCCTTCTGTTTTTGTATATAAGGCTCTGTCACCTTCTTTTGTATTCAGCGTGAACTTGAAAATGTAGAATAAACTACGAAAGTACTTGTTCAAAGTCCCGGTTTTAACTCACCTTCTGACGTGGATTTTATAATATTCTCGAGCACGCGTCCCTTTGTGCTTGCATTGAGATATATATATATATATATATATATATATATATATATATATATATATATATATATATATATATATATATATATATATATATATCACCATACGTCCTTGGTATTTAATATTTAAGATTATACATTGATCAAAGGTTCAGCTGACTTCACATCCCCTTCTTGGACTTAATGAAACACACAAGTCACATCTCGTATTCAGAGCAGGTATGCCAGAATATATTTAACCTCGGTTATTTTTGAAAAGGTGAACATGTCAGCTTGTATCTGAGAGGGATGATGCTTTAATTGGTCCTCGAATAGAAACGAGCCTAAAAAAGTCAGTCATCGCATGACGCTTCTAGTCACTGCACCGTGGTGTTCTCTCTCTCTCCTTGTTAGTTGTAGTAATATATTTTCTTTCTCATTCCAGGTGAGTCCATAACATTGTTTGTCTTCAAGGGATTTTTCTGCCAATAAAGTGAGTACGCAGTTGTTAATGATTCTCTCTCTCACACAGTTTTTTTAAGCAAAATTTATCTCAGTTTTATAGTTTTTGCAGTAGTTGATTTTGTAGTTAATAATCTCATCTCTCTCTCTCTCTCTCTCTCTCTCTCTCTCTCTCTCTCTCTCTCTCTCTCTCTCTCTCTCTTCCTTTCAGATTTTCTCAAGCAAAATTCACCACAGTTCTATAATTTTTGCAGCAGTTGATGTACTAGTTAATATTTCTCTCTCTCTCTCTCTCTCTCTCTCTCTCTCGTGTTTGTTTACGTACACGTACGTAGAAAATGGCAATTTTTTCGTGATTCAGTTATTAGCTGAAGCTGTAGAAAATTATTGAAAGAAAAAGCTCTCCCTGAAGACGTCAAAAATACACGAAAGCCTTGTCCATTGAGCTTTTCTCTTTTTTTTCAACGTTATCTTGTGGCCTCGCGTAATACACACCCATCTCATCCATTTTTAGTTTTCTGTAAAAGAAAACTATTGTTCCGGCTTTGTCTGTCCGTCCGCACTTTATTCTGTCCACTCTTTTTTTCTGTCCGCCCTCAGATCTTAAAAACTACGTAGGCTAGAGGGCTGTAAATTGCTATGTTGACCATCCACCCTCCAATCATCAAACATACCAAATTCCAGCCCTCTAGCCTCAGTGGTTTTTATTTTGTTTAAGGTTAAAGTTAGCCGTAATCGTGCTTCTGGCAGCGATATAGGATAGGCCACCACCGGGTCGTGGTTAAAGATTCACCGAGACCACCGAAAGGTAGATTTCTTTTCGGTGGCCTTGATTATACGATGGAGCGGCTGTACAGAGAACTCGATTGCGCCGAAGAAATTAAGGCGCATTCTGTACTTGTTATTTAATGCGAATAAAGTTCTTCTGGGAGTTGAAAGACACAGTGGTAATTTTCCGGACGAAATAAAAAGAAACAAAAGTCATTTTGCACAAGTTATAACTCATCCAAGGGTTTCATCTCCTTTACCTCCTCCATATGAACAGGGTTCATCTCTGAATATAATAATAATAATAATAATAATAATAATAATAATAATAGTTATCTGTACATTTTTATCTTTCTATATATGTACATATACATAACTGTGGATTTGTTTCTCCAATAATAATAATAATAATAATAATAATAGTAATAATAATAATAATGGTAATAGCTATCGGTACATTGTTATCTGTCAGTATATTTACATATACATAACTGTGGATTTGTTTCTTTAATAATAATAATAATAATAATAATAATAATAATAATAATAATAGCTATCTGTACATTTTTATCTTTCTATATATGTACATATACATAACTGTGGATTTGTTTCTCCAATATAATAATAATAATAATAATAATAATAATAATAATGGTAATAGCTATCGGTACATTGTTATCTGTCAGTATATTTACATATACATAACTGTGGATTTGTTTCTTTAATAATAATAATAATAATAATAATAATAATTAATAATAATAATAATAATAAATCACTGAATCAGAGGGGAGGGAACTATTTTTATGGTGGTATCCTGTATCGAAAGGGCTTCATGTGTTTTCTGCCCATGTCTCATTCGTAATAATCGCTTTTACATTGTTTTGTTGTCCTGTGTGTGTGTGTGTGTGTGTGTGTGTGTGTTTTCCTAATAACTGATCTGTTCTTTCTGTATTTCCTATCACCCTTTGTTACCGCTTTCAAATGAACGCCATATTCTTTGGGAGTTTGAATTTTAAGTCAGTGGCCCCTGTGTGATCTTGTTCCATATGAATAGGAACATGTTCTGAATAATAATAATAATAATAATAATAATAATAATAATAATAATAATTCAGTTAGTAAATACGTTTGGGTGCTGGAATTTCAAGTCAGTGAACCCTGTGGGGGCTTGTTCCAGATGAATAGGGATCGTGTTCTGAATATAGCAATAATAATAATAATAATAATAATAATAATAATAATAATAATAAAGCTCTCTTAAGTTATTTCGCCGTCTCAAATACACGCCACAGCAAACGTTGGGGGTTTAGGGACCCAAATGGGAATTTGAATGCCTTGTAGCGGAGCCGTTTTAATGCGCGTCGACTTCCACAAGTGTTGGAGTAGCCACCTGCTTTTAGGAGAGAGAGAGAGAGAGAGAGAGAGAAAAAAAAGAAAATTAATAAAAGCGCATTTATGTTGGGGGCACCAGACATTTGGTCGCCAAGTGATAGCAGTCTTCTCTTTAGAGTTTTCCCGAATGTTTTAATTTGTATTTTTGTAGATTTTTTAGTTGTGTATCGGTGTATCGAATGTGTGTGTATGTTTGTATATACATATATATATTGGTATATATTTATATATTTATATATATATAACATACATATATATACAGTATATATATATATATTATTTATATATATGTGTATATATATATATATATATATATTATTTATGTGAACATATATATATGTATATATATATATATATATATATATATAAAAATATATATATATATAAATATATACACACACATATATATATATATATATATATATATATATATATATATATATAAATATTGTGTGTGTATATATTTATATATATATTTTTTATATATGTACACATGTATATATATATATATTTTATATATACTATATATGTAATATACTGTACATATACATACATGTTTATATACATATGTATACATACACACACACACACACACACACACACACACACACACACACACACACACACACACACCTGGATAGCCTTGACTGCTAGAGACCACACGTGTTGAGGAATAAACACTTGAATTACACCCACCCACGCCCACCTTCTCTCTCTCTCTCTCTCTTTCCGTGGAGCATTTAAAGCCCTTAGGCGCTTATCTAATAATGTTGGTGAGGGCGGGGAAGGGGGAGGGGGAGGGGTGTTTAGAGTCTTGCAATACTTAATGTACTTGATGCTAGGAAGGAAAGGGCTGGTGACATCATAGTTTTTTTTTTTATTGCACTTCAGTCTTGAAGCTGCTGCTGTTGTTTGGTGGTAAATGGGTAATATAAATAATGTGTGTATTTGTGCATTTGTGTTTGTATATATATAATATATATATATATATATATATATATATATATATATATATAATATAATATATATATATATATATATATATATATATATATTATATATATATATATATACATATACATATGTACATTATTTATATATATATTACTAAAAGGACCTCATTCAAACGGGATGGTATCTAATGGAGTAATTATTCAGAAAAAGGTACAAGCTTTCTTGGACAAACAGTCCTCATTATCAAGTATCCGTAATGTAACTTTTTCTGAATAAATACTCCATTAGACACCATCCAGTTTGAATGAGGCCCTTTTAGTAATTCTACTACTAATGCACAGAACAATTGTGTATGTGATAAAGTTAATATGTGTGTATATATATATATATATATATATATATATATATATATATATATATATATATATATATATTTATAAACACTGTTTGTACATATGTATCCATGTTTGTATGCCATGTATTTAGCTGTCTATACGCATTGCAAAAATAGAAAAATCTGTGTCACCATTCTCACAAATGGAAGGTTGGAGAAAGTCGTCAATCAGATAAAAAAATATATATATAACCACTGTGAGAGAACATAGCCCCAGGAGGAATTGCAAGAAGTAAAGAATAAATGTTATTGCAAAATGTCCTCCTGAGGAAAATAACGGGAGTGCCGACATTTCACTGGCTTTATGTACAAAATGTTCCAGATCGCCGTTTGTATACAGTGTTCCAGACGACATTTCAGTGTCTACGGAGAATATTCCACTGACATTTCACTGTTTATAAAATGTTCCAGACCAACATTTCACTGTCTACATAAAATGTTCCAGACCGACATTTCACTGGCCATATAAAATGTTCTAGATAGACATTTCACTGTCTGCATAAAATGTTCCAGACGGACATTTCACTCTCCATATTAAATGTTCCAGACCGACAGTGCACTGGCCATATAAAATGTTCTAGACAGACATTTCACTGTCTTTATAAAATGTTGTAGAGAGACATTTCACTGTCTTCATAAAATGTTCCAGACAGACAATTCACTGTTCATATAAAATGTTCTAGACAGACATTCCACTGTCCATACAAAATGCTCCAGACCAGCATTTCACTGCCTATATGAAATGCTCCAGACCAGATTTCACTGTCCATATAAAATGCTCCATACCGACATTTCACTGTCCAGAATATTTTACTGGGATCCTGTCTGAACCGAGTGATCACATTACAGACATACATTTCACTGTCTATATGAAATGTTCCATACCGACATTTCACTGACTATATGAAATGCTCAAGACTAGCATTTCACTGTCCACATAAAAATGCTCCATACCGACATTTCACTGTCCAGAATGTTTTGCTGGGATCCTATCTGAACCGAGTGATCACATTATGCCTTAGTGTAGCTTCTCTGTGAAGGCACCATTTAAAAAGTCAGGTCTGAGTTTCGTCACCTTTTTCCTCTGCCTCTGCTTGCTTGCTTGCTTGATTGACTGATTTCCTCTTCTTCCTTTGGTTTCCTCTTCTTCCTTTGGTTTTCCATTGTACGACGGGATTTTGCAAGCTGTCAGCCTCATGTCATTTGCATACAGTGATGCAAGCTCCGAGAGTTTTTGTGTTACCATGTCGGGAGAGCGAAAGTTAACCGCGGTTACATGCTATAACGTTTCAGTTATTTAAAAGGGTTGCGACACTGAAACTCTCTCTCTCTCTCTCTCTCTCTCTCTCTCTCTCTGTCGCTTCCCCAAACAGGACGTCCGGGGAGAGAGAGAGATAGAGAGAGAATCTGGTAGAAAATTGTTTTTGTAGGGAAGTAACTATTTTTTCCGCATGCAATTTTAGTTATACAGTAGATGCATATAATTATATATTATATATATATATATATATATATATATATATATAAAGCTACAGGTATCATCATCTTATATCGAATTCACTTTACTGTAGGAATAAATGACACCAAAGTGGAAATATAATTATTTAATTGTTAAGTACTTCCTCCCCGACCTGAATTGCAACCGGTACCGTTTAGTGTAAAGAGAGAGAGAGAGAGAGAGAGAGAGAGAGAGAGAGAGAGAGAGAGAGAGAGAGAATCTCTTGGATGTTCCTCATAATACGTCATTTAGAAGGTTAAGTAGTTCATTGTCTCATTACACCTTCGTGTGTATAAAAGAGTCAGTATAATTAAAGGCTGATGACCCCACATCCTTATTATTATTATTATTATTATTATTATTATTATTATTATTATTATTATTATTATTTTATGAAGGTAGGAGACCCCTCTTTCAAGCTTGTCTTGTTAAAGAGAATGGTAGCATCAGTGGAATGGATTTTATATAGGGTCTTTTCAGTCCTTATTCTTTCCTTCTCATCATGGCTGATATTTGCTAATAACGGGCCGATGTTCATAGTCGGGGTAAGGAGGTTATTATTAGCTGCAACCCCTTCCATTCCTTTCACTGGACCTCCGTTCGTATTCCCTCTTTTCCAGCGTGCTTTCCACCCTCTCCTGATAATTGCACCATACTGCAACTGCTATATATATATATATATATATATATATATATATATATATATATATATATATATATATATATATATATATATATATATATATATATATATATATATATATATATATATACTTGCCTAAATTTTATGTTTATTCTGTTCTGTCATGGAAACAAGCAAAAGCTCTGCTGTTTTGTGGGCATCCTGTAAGGAACCAAAAGGATGTCGGTAAATTGGACCAGATAGAATTTGGGTGCACAAACAACCGCCATGGTAACGGGGATGTGTTGCTGTATCGCAGTAGGAGGAAGTACGGTTATGGGTATACATGCATACATACGCATATATACATATATACTGTATATACATATATATATATTTATATATATATATACATATATGTATTTATTTATATGTCTGTATGTGTATTATATATGTGTATGTATATATATATATATATATATATATATATATATATATATATATATATATATATATATATATATATATATATATTATAATAGATGAAGTTGATTCACTCATTTCCTAAAAGTTTATTTATGTAAAAAATTTAATTTATATTTTACATAACTAAATTCTAATTATTTTCAGTTTCGTTTATATACTGATGATTTGAGAGAGAGAGAGAGAGAGAGAGAGAGAGAGAGAGAGTGGGCGCCGGGACACAGCTGTTTCTCAGACGGAATACGATGATGGGTATTTCGTTAGAAAAAAATTGTTGATTGGGCATAAGCAGGTGCGTCAGTCTCACGCCATTGAGGGTATTATTATGCCCGCCTCTTCGTGACGGTGCCTAATGAATTTGAGGAACCGAATAGGCCTTAGGCTTTTTGGCTTTTAGGGTTTTAGGGTTTGCAATTTTGTCCTTTTTCGTGTGTGTGTAGTAATTAAAAAATTCCAGGTGTCTTGAATCGCGTTATGTTTGGGCTGTGTTTACGAGAACCAAGTGGTGATAATAATAATAATAATAATAATAATAATAATAATAATAATAATAATACTTGTATAGAGAATATATTGAACATCTAATGTTAAAATAATAATTGTAATTAATAATATGTATAGAGAACATATTGATATATCTCTATTATATTTGTAATTAATATATATGTATATATATGTATATATATATATTATATATATATGTGTGTGTATATATATATATATATATATATATATATATATATATATATATATATATATAATATATATAAAGATGATATATTGACATGTCTCTAGTATATTTTTAATAATAATAATAATAATAATAAAGATGATAATACATGTCTAATAATTTTTAAATAATAATAATAATAATAATAATAATAATACTGTGTAGATGACGTATTGACACGTCTCTGGTAGGTATTTGTAATTGGCTTACAAGGTAGAACACATGTTTGCCAGTGTAGCGTGCACCTTTTTATGTTTTCAGTATATTCAATTGTCTCATTGGCTCTAACACACGAGCGCTCACGTGACTTACATAAATGCTTTGAGTGTTTCCGCGTTTATATAAGAACACTGTGATAGAACCGTCCTCTGGGGATTAGTATATTCCAGTGACGTTAGCTGCGTCATTCTGAGGCGGATTCTCTCGGCCGTGTTCGCTCGCGCTATTGTAGAGATGTTTCAGAATTTGAATGAACGGGGGAAAAGTCATTTGGAAAAAGCGTTTTTTGGAACTAAGGAAGTTCAAGCGAAGATGCGGTGCATTGCTGCCCTAATATTATTCTCCTTGCATTTTAATACTTTTTTATCTGTTTTTTGATTTATTAATTTATCTTTTCGTCTTTAATAAGTGTAATCTCTTTTTTCTGTGTTTCTCTTTACCACTCCTTGCTGCTGCCTAATGAACGCCATATTCTTTTGAAGCTTTAATTTCAAGTCAGTGGCCCCTTTGGTGGGCTTGTCCCATATGAATAGGTTTCATCTTCTGATTAATGAT
>NC_089742.1:47113742-47121242 GCF_040412425.1 Macrobrachium rosenbergii | reverse complement strand
AATTCCAGGCTTTCCACGCCTACCAATTTCAAGAAGCATTCGTAAAAAATTATGATGTGCTTAAAGAAAAAATTCCAGCCTTTCCAGGCCCACCAATCTCAGGACACATTCTCTCGAAGGGCATCAACGTTCATATCGAAAGTGCCAGTGACAGGTGTAGGAGAAAAGACGCGAGTTAAGCCACTATCATGATTTCCCAGTGGCCCGTCGCCTTCCGAATTTTTTTTTTTTTTTTTGGGGGGGGACGAATTTAGCGAAGTTACGACTGTGAATTTTCACCTAAAGTGATGACATACGCGATTGTTAAATTCTGGTTGGGATATTTGGTGCTCTTGTGTGCGCGCATGCGGAGGTGTACATACTCGATTTTGGAAGGATATGTATGTTATATATATATGTATATATATATATATATATATATATATATATATATATATATATATATATATATATATATATATATATATATATATATATATATATATATAAATATATATAATATATATATATATATATATATATATATATATATATATATATATATATATATATATATATATATATATATATATATATATATTTTAACGATTGAATATATATATATTGGAAAGATATGATATTGTAACCATTGGAAATATGTGATGTTTGTTCATTTTAACGATTGGAAAGATATGATTTATGTTCATTTTAAAGGTTGAAATTTGTTATGATCTATGTTGATCATTTTAACAGTTGGAAATATATGATCTTTGTCCATTCTAACAATTGGAAATATATAATCTTTGTCCATTCCAACAATTGGAAAGATATGATCTTTGTCCATTCTAACAGTTGGAAATATATGATCGTTGTTCATTCCAACAATTGGAAACTGAAGCAGAATGATCACAGAAGAGGCTGGTTTAAATGGTATATTTGTGTCGATTTTAAGGAATCGGATTCAAGGTCATCTGGTCCCATGAGGCCAGCCAGGCCACAGCAAGTTCCCTTCTTATGCAACCAGACCAGAACCGGAGGTTGGTTGCAGTCCCGTCATTATTTG
This sequence comes from Macrobrachium rosenbergii, assembly GCF_040412425.1. Classification (NCBI taxonomy): domain Eukaryota; kingdom Metazoa; phylum Arthropoda; class Malacostraca; order Decapoda; family Palaemonidae; genus Macrobrachium; species Macrobrachium rosenbergii. The sequence goes on along the minus strand of NC_089742.1, from coordinate 47,120,200 downwards.
GTTGTGAGTCGATTGGGTATTGTTTGGCCCCTATGAATGTCATTGGTTGTTTGTGAATTTTTAATTTTATATTTTTTCTATATTTTTGATATGCGAGTGTTGTCCGTTGCAACCAGAGGTTGAAACCCTCTCTCTCTCTCTCTCTCTCTCTCTCTCTCTCTCTCTCTCTCTCTCTCTCTCTATATGTATACATATATATATATATATATATATATATATATATATATATATATATATATATATATATATATACTAATATAATATAATATAATATATATACAGAGTATATATATATATATATATATATATATATATATATATATATATATATATATTTATTTATTTATATATATAATTTTTAGGTCATAGATGTCCCTACCAACAGGTAGTGCCGTCAGTACTCCTCACGTGGTACACTGTAGGCGTTACTTAAGGTTCTCTGCAGCGTCCCTTCGGCCCCTAGCTGCAACCTCTTTCATTCTCATTACTGCACCTCCGCCCATATTCTCTTTCTTCCATCTTACTTTCCACTCTCTCGTAACACCTTTCAAACCTTCTTACTGTCAGTTTCCGTTTGAATGCTGAATAGCCTCGTAGGTCCCAGCGCTTGGCCTTTGGTATAAATTCTGGATTCCAGTTCCAAGGTTTGCCGAAACTGTCGGGCACTTGGAGGAAATTACGTCTCCTGGAATATGTTACGGGAATACTTGACATTACCGGTATTCTCATTCGGAGGTATGTTGGGGTAACTTACCTAGAAGAATGAGTGAAGAGATTTTGTGGATGTCTCGTCCAGTGAAAAAAAAACAAAATAAAAAAAAATTATAATATGCGCCGAAGTTTCTTCGGCGCAGTCGAGTTTCCTGTACAGCCTATAATCAAGGCCACCGAAAACGGATCTATCTTTCGGTGGTCTCGGTATAATGCTGTATGAGCCGCGGCCGGTGAAACTTTAACCAAGGCCCGGTGGTGGCCTGTCCTATACCGTTGCCAGAACAGAAGGACGATTATAGCTAACTTTAACCTTAAATAAAATAAAAACTACTGAGGCTAGAGGGCTGCAAATTGTTATTTTTGGTGATTGGAGGGTGGATGATCAATATATCAATTTGCAGCCCTCTTGCCTCAGTAGTTTTGAAGATCTGAGGGCGGACAGAAAAAGTGCGGACGGACAGACGAAGCCGGCACAATATTTTCTTTTACAGAAAACTAAAAAAAAGCCATGGGGTATAATTGGAGGTAGTAGTTTTAGTGCGTATGAATTGAAAGATTTTTATCCGTTTATCGGGAAAGAATTCCATCAAACACACACACAATTTATTTGGGCATAGCGATATTAGCACTGATAGCGTTGCATACAAATTTGGCTTTGAATCAGATAGAAAAGCTGAATATTGTTTTTTGGTAATATATACATTTTAAAAGGGTGTTCCTATTAATTTATTCTCTTGTTAGTGATCAATAGATGTATTATAATCCTTTTATCTAGTAGCCTGTAAATACAAACGTTGGTCATGCCACTGGTGGTGGTATAGAATTCTCTCTCTCTCTCTCTCTCTCTCTCTCTCTCTCTCTCTCTCTCTCTCTCCCCTCCTCCTTCTTCCCTTCCTCCTCCCCTGAGAGAGACTCTCTCTCTCTCTCTCTCTCTCTCTCTCTCTCTCTCTCTCTCTCTCTCTCTCTTCCTTTTCCCTCCTCCTCCCCTCCCCTCTCCTCTTCTTCCTCCTCCTCCTCCTCCTCCTCCTCCTCCTGAGAGAGAGAGAGAGAGAGAGAGAGGGCGCGTAGCATTATATGTCGGCTGCGTCCTCTTCTAAGTCGTCCTCTCTCTCTAGAATCTCTCTCTCTCTCTCTCTCTCTCTCTCTCTCTCTCTCTCTCTCTCTCTCTCGAAACGCGTGGCCTTATATCGGCTGCGACAGTCTGCCTCTTCCAGAAGGCGTTGGCGTAGGTATTTAGGCTGACCCTGGATGCTGCAACGCCAGGACTTGTTTGTTGACGTCGTCTTCCTCCGGGTGAATGCTGTTGCCGTTCAAAGCCCCTTCCCCTCCCCCTACCCCCGTCTCCTCCGCTTCCCCTTCCCCTTTCCCTCCACCTCCACCTCCACCTCCCTTTTCCCTTAAAGTCTCCCCTATCCTTCCTCCCAATCCCTCTCCCTCCGCCTAACCTTTCCTTACCCTTTCCCCTCCACCTCTCCCTTTCCCTTAAAGCCTCCCCCTCCCTCCTCCCCTCTTCTTCCCCACTTGTCTTGAAGCTTCCCTCCGCCACCTCCTCTTTCCCTTAAAGCTTCCCCTTATCTCCTCCCCTCCCCCTTCCCTTAATACTTCCTATCCCCATCTCCCTTCTCCCTCCTCCCTCCAAACCTCCCTTCTCCCCTGCCCTCCTTTACCTCGGGGTACCTCGTCGAAAAGGTCTCTCTCTCTCTCTCTCTCTCTCTCTCACGTAACTTTCAGGTCTATCGAGTTGTGGTCGCTTATTCGCAGATTTCGGTCGGCGTATTCATATTGTCTTGTGCCTAAAATGGCGTTGTGCAAGGTAGGGAACTGGTTCCTGCTCTCCTTTTATTTTTTTTTTTTTACTTTTTTATTTTTTGCACATATTTGAATTTTTTTCGTATACAGTAGTTTGACTACTGCTTATATTCATGCCAGAGAGAGAGAGAGAGAGAGAGAGAGAGAGAGGGGGAGGGGGCTACTTACATTATGCCACGGAGAGAAAAAGAGAGATTACTACTATTATTTGTGCCAAGGGAGAGAGAGAGAGAGAGAGAGAGAGAGAGAGAGAGAGAGAGAGATGGCTACTTCTATTTATGCCAAGGAGAAAGAGAGAGAGAGAGCGAACTTTATGGTTTTATGTGCCCGCATATATTTACTTTTTTTCTTTTTTTGTCAGTCAAGTCGATATGGGTCATTTGTCTCTTCCATAGCCGGTGTTGTCTGTGACACACGATACTTAAAGGAATGGAAAGTGACAAAAAACTACTAACCAGTAGGTAGCAGTTAGTACATAGAACGGTTGTACGTTTGTTTTTAAGGTGAATTGGTGCTCAGATATAGATGAGTAAAGAAATAAGTGCATCATTGATTAATCTTGTCAATCATGACACTTTTATTTATTGTTGCAATTAATGGGAGAATGATTCAGCATGATTTTTTTTTTTTTTTTTTTTTTTGCTTTGCTTAAGTTATACATGTATATTTAACTTTACTTGGTAGTGTTTTTATCCATGATTCAGGGCCCTTTCGTCACGTAATGATTTTAACAATTTTTCTGAAGATTTTTCTTAAACTGATTTTTTATTAAAATCTGAGAGAAAAGACAGGAGAAATTAAGTTTAACCTTTTTTATGCTTTGTTTTATCTCTTCTTTCTGTATTTCCTTTTACCTTCTCTTACTTCCTAATGAACACTTTAATATTCTTTGGAAGCTTTAAGAATTTCAAGTCAGTGGCCCCTGTGGTGGGCTTGTTCCACATGAATAGGGTTCATCTTCTGAGTAATAATAATAATAATCTTCTTTTCGTTTTAACGTGCTTTTTCCCATTTTTTTATATGGGGTAAGCACGATGCCTTCTTTTTGAAAATAATAATAATAATAATAATAATAATAATAATAATAATAATAATAATAATAATAATAATACTCTGTATTAAGCAAAGGACCATTCTTGCGCAGTAAGCCCAGTCCGTGGAATTAAATCACTCAGTCGATCAGAGGTTGGAGGGCGTCAGAGAAAGTCATGGCTTGATATTTTTATGTGCGTTGATCTTTTACATTTATTTATTTGTTTGTATCATCCTTACTGCACATGCGCATGAAGTCACGCTGCGTGACTCATGCACCGATGTGGGTTTGGTTCGTCGAAACCAGGTGCGAATTGTTGGAAGGTTATATGTTGGTTATGTCGTATTTATGTTGTATTTTATTTATGTTGTGTTTAGTTGTATTTCATTTTGTCGATCGAGTGCTGTGTTATGTTAGGTAATGTCTTGAGTAGTTTGATCCCGTAGGTGGGCAGTGCCGTCAGGTGCACCTCATGCGGTGCACTGTAGGCATTATTCAAGGTTCTTTGCAGCGTGCCTTCCTGAGGCCCCTAGCTTGCAACCCCTTTCGGTCCTTTTACCGTATCTCCTTCCGTATTCTCTTTCTTCCATCTTACTTTCCTCAACCCTCTCCTAACAGTTGATTCATAGTGCAACTGCTTTGAGGTTTTCCTCCTGTTACACCTTTTAAACCTATTACTGTCTATTTCCGTTTCAGCGCTGAATGACCTCATAGGTCCCAGTGCTTGGCCTTTGGCCTAAATTCTATATTCATCTCAGTTCAGTCGTAGAGATTGAGCTTACAGGCACTTCAGTAGGGAATGACGCGAAGTGAGTTTTCGTGACTAATAGTTAAATGATATTATAGACATTAATGTAGCTTTAGGTAGTCCTTCTTTACGGAGAGAAACTTGCCTTGTCTTTGATTTATACGAAAGTAACCAGGACAGATTAACCGTTTTGTGTTTGTTTTGTAAGAAGGAAACTATAGGAAGAATAGGTTACCAGCCAAAAATTAAAAAAATTTAAAAAGCGTCGAAGTTTCTAAGGCGCAATCGAGTTTTCAGTACAGCCGCTACAGCGTATAATCAAGGTCACCGAAATAGATCTATCTTTCGGTGGTCTCGGTATAATTCTGTATGAGCCCCGACCCATGAAACTTTAACAACATTCCGGTGCCGGCCTATCCTATATCGTTGCCAGAAGCACGATCATGGCTAACTTTAACATTAAATAAAATTTTAAAAAGTAAGGAGACTAGAGGGCTGCAATTTGGTATGTTTGATGATTAGAGGGTGGATGATGAACATACCAATTTGCAGCCCTCTAGCCTCAGTAGTTTTTAAGATCTGAGGGCGGATAGAATGAAGTGCTGACGGGCAAATAAAGCTGGCACAATAGTTTTTTTTTTTTTTTACAGAAAACTAAAACCATCTTTTGTGAAAATATCAATTTGATTTTAACCGTATTCCGGACGTCCCGTATATCCTCAGTTGATTATACAAGTGGTATACTGTGGAACTACGGAAGAAAGCAAGAAATTCCGGGAATTATAAGTGAAGGAGATGAAAAGCTGTCAGGATTCTTATTTATTTTGGTTCGTAAGGTTTGAGACTTTCAGTTCTTACTCTGGCAGAAGATCGGTCCGTTTGTGAATCTTTAATATGCAGTTAATGTGCCTCGCTGTCGAACTTCTTAGTTCCAGAGGACCTTTATCCCTCACACCGTTGGACTGTGGAACAGTCTCCCTGAGGATGTCGTGCGATTGGAGCTTCAGAAGTTCAAGCGAAGGTGCAGTGCAGTACTACCCTGATACATTTCAACTTATATTTTAATGTTTTACTTAGATTATTTATTTATTTTGTTAATTTATCCTGTTTTCTAATTCTGTGTATCCCACTACCTTTTTATTTATTTAATTGTTAATTTATCCTGTTTTCTCATTCTGTGTATCCCATTACCTTCTGGTACTTCTTTCGAATGAATGCGATATTCTTTGAAAGCTTGAATTTCAAGTCAGTGGCCCCTGTGGTGGTGGGCTTGTTCCATCTGAACAGGGTTCTCCATCTTAATATAATAATAACAATGATAATAATAATAATACATCATCATCGTCACATCATGATCGTCATCATCAGAAATTGTAAATATTCGAACTCTTATACCGGATTGCAATCAAGTTCAGGGTCGCGTCAGACATCCTCTTTGGGCGCTGATGTTGCAGATAAGTGAATGACAGCGAACGCTGCCTTCCATTTTGGGAATATGCCTCCCATTTTAACCCTCTTTAATATGAACCGGGGTATACTCCTTTTTTGGCATAGGTGCCCCCTAGTTTGTTGCTGTCCCAGCACGGATCTCTTCATGTCCTACAAAGCTCCTACAATTATAGGGCCTGGTTTCTGCATTTTTTTATGTATAATGTTTATGATTTTCAGGTGACCCAAGTATGGGTTTATGTGTTTAGAATTGGATCAGGTTGGCAGTTCTTTCATTTTATTGCTCTTGGAACGTACTTTGACTGTGTGTGTGTGTGTGTGTTTATATATATATATATATATATATATATATATATATATATATATATATATATATATATATATATATATACTCAGTCCTCCGTCAGTGGCTTGAAATAAAGTCGAAAAACCGGTCAGGACCTACGCCCTGTCTCTTTTTTCACCTGTGGTAATGTGGATAAATGAATCACGTATATTATAATTTTATTATATATATATATATATATATATATATATATATATATTTTATATAGGCTATATATATATCAGTCCTCCGTCAATGGCTTGGAAATAAAGTCGAAACCGGTCAGGACCTACGCCCCGTCTCTTATTTTTCACCTGTGGTAATGTGGGATAAATGAATCACGTACAAAAGTGATTATAATTATATTATATATATATATA
>NC_089742.1:47091242-47101242 GCF_040412425.1 Macrobrachium rosenbergii | reverse complement strand
TAAAAGAAAGAAATAAGGAAAAAAGATCTATTTTATCTGGTCAAAAGATGGTCGCTGCTGTGCTGATGCTGCCAACCAGTACGATGATGACAGCCACCGCTACTGGTCATAGTACTTGGCTGGTTTTAGGGTGAGGGAGAGGGGGTTGGTAGGTTGTTTGTGGACCTCTGGTCGGGCATGGTAGGGTTACGTGCCCCCAGGGTCGCTTGATATGACAAGGGTTTGTGTGTGCCTTCTCTCTCTCTCTCTCTCTCTCTCTCTCTCTCTCTCTCTCTCTCTATACATGTGTATTCGTTTATTATATATTTTGCCTTTTTTATGCACAAGCAAATATCATTTATTTTCATATACATCATACATGCAGGTCTTCTTCTTCTTCTTCTTCTCCTTCTTCTTCTTCTTCTTCTTCTTCTTCTTCTTATTATTATTATTATTATTATTATTATTATTATTATTATTATTATTATTATTATTATACGTAAACGGCCAGACAGTAAATTGTATGGGAAGCATCTCTGGCACAATTCCTCCTTTTCTTGCCTTAACCTCTTCTCAGTTCGCCCTCTTTCACTCCCCTCCTCCACCACCTCTCCCTCCCACTCCACCTCCACCACCACCACCTCCACCACACCTGCTCTCCCCTCCTCCTCCTCCTCCTCCTCCTCCTCCTCCCTCACCTCTCCACAGACTGTATTCGTGCACTCCAAGTCTCGTCCAGCCAGAGTATCCGTTGCTTCGGTTTCTGTCGCACCTCCTGGAAGGCCAGTTGCTAGTTTCTCCCCCTCCACAGCGTTCTCTGGAATAACAGACGACGTCCAGACCACTGGAAGCGACACCGAGTGTACTTGTGTGTGTGTCCGTGTCATTTCGATCGTTCCAGGATCCTGGATCGGTCCAGAAACTCCGCCGAAGGAGTCGCGGAAGTGTCTGAACGTGTAATAAACGGCTGGAACGTTAGTGAAGTGTTGCACGGCTGCTGTTCAAGTCCGGGGGTTTTTGCCCGTGTGCTCTCTCTCTCTCTCTCTCTCTCTCTCTCTCTCTCTCTCTCTCTCTCTCTCTCTGACGTTACTCCAGCCCCCCAGACCGACTTGTAAACTTGTGTGTTACGTTCCACTTTTCACTCGGTGCTCGGCGGATCCAAGGCAGTTTAGCCGGAGAAACTTTCCTCTGGACGGGGGTTTAGTTCGTGTGCGAATGTCGTGAAAACGAGTGCCGGTGCTTAGGAGAAGTCTATGCAATCAGTGTATCTTCGAAGGTGTTGGAGGGTGTTTAGATTTATGTCTCGAGGAGGTTTAGGTGGACGCAAAAGGCAAGGCAAGGGACGCCAGCTCACGCCTCTACTGGAGTGCAACATCCTTGCTCTTCCAGTTGTCTGAATCATCGCTCGGTGGAACAACTCCTACGGTGACTTGCTTTTGCTTCCAGGCTTTTAGAAAGAGGTCTGGAAAAAGCCTGGAAGGAAGGTTTTCATTTATACGTGAAACTAGGAAGTGCAGTGTGCGCGCGCGCGCGGCTTGCCACCGGCTGCTCAAGGAACAAGAGCCCGTGCCGACACAAGGCCGTTGTGTGATTTATCAGTGAACGTGTGGTTTGAAGAGCTGGTCTGGTGATGTGATTTAAATGTTTGTTGTTGTTTTGGGTCGTAGTATTGCGAGATATGTACGACACGACGGAATACAGGGTGTTCCCAAAGCCTGGACGTTTAGGCAAAATGCAAGTTTTTAGTAAAACAAAAAAAATTAACATTTTATTTAATTGAAGTATTACAAAATAGCATCATAAATGTGATTTCAACTATTTGTGATGCAAATTTCGATGCGTTTTGCGGGATTCAAATATTTGTGGGGCAAAAAATTAAAAGATAAAACAAGAGTTATAGTTGGTTATAAAAGGTGAATCTTCCTACGTATCGTGTCCAGACTTTTGGGACACCCTGTACAAGTTGGATAAGATTTAATAACTGCATACCTCTTTGGGTAAAACTCCCATTTGTTTTTTATTATATGGAAAAGAAAACTCTCGTGCCGGCTTTGTCTGTCGGTCCGCCCTTTTTTCTGTCCGCTCTCAGATCTTAAAAACTACTGAGTCTAGAGGGCTGCAAATTGGTATGTTGATCATCCACCCTCCGATCATCAAACATACCAAATTGCAGCCCTCTAGCCTCAGTAGTTTTTATTTTATTGAAGGTTAAAGTTAGCCAGAATCGTGCATCTGGCAACGACATAGGACAGGCCACCACCGAGCCGTGTTTAAAGTTTCATGGGATGCGGCTCATACGGCATTATACCGAGACCACCGAAGGATAGATCAGTTTTCGGTGGCCTTGATTATACACTGTAGCGGCAGTATAGAAACCTCGATTGCGCAGAAGAAACTTCGGCGCTTTTTTTACTTGTTTATGATATTGAAAAGAACAGAATGGGCAAAATGAAGTAATGAAGTCAGATTATCAGAGAAGTTGCATTGACACTTCACACTGACGCTGGCAAAAGTGGGGTTAATCGCGGGGCGAGGAAGTTAATTTGCCCAAGTTTTTTTATGGAGTTTTCGGTTCCAGTCAGATTGCAGTTCCACAGTGTTTCGGGAATGTCATTTCGATAATCTCTCTCTCTCTCTCTCTCTCTCTCTCTCTCTCTCTCTCTCTCTCTCTCTCTCTCTCTCTCTCTCTCGCAAACACAGAACCAGTGAGAATGACAAAATATCATATATACAAATCAGTTTGTGTACGTATATACACACATAAATATATATATATATATATATATATATATATATATATATATATATATATATATATATATATATATATATATATATATATATATATATATATATATATATATGCATAGTATATGTATATAACTTATGCAGATTAGTTTGTGTGTATATATACTGTATATATACAAACTGATTTGTATAAGTGATATATGTATTTGTGTTTATACATACACAAACTGATTTGTATATTATGATATTTTATCATTCTCATTAATTCCTTGGTTGTTACTGAGAGAGAGAGAGAGAGAGAGAGAGAGAATTATATTATATATAATTTATATACATAGTGTGTATATATATATATATATATATATATATATATATATATATATATATATATATATATATATATATATATATATATATATCAGTTATTTTACTTTTTATTGCTCAGATGTAGAATGGCTCCACAGGACATCTTATGAGAGGAGATGAACCAACAGGAGCCTTGAATAAAGTCGCAATAGTGGGTATGGAGCGTGTGACTCGGGGTGTACATATGCCTGCTCAAAGGATTGGACGATACCGTTAATCTTGTACATGTGTGTCTGTGTGTATGTGTGTGTGTTGTGTGCACGTGTGTGTTAAACGAGGTTTGGGGTTCAAGTGTTGAAGGAGTCCGATCCATGGACTTTTTTTTTTTTTTTTTTTTTAGGCATTGCCCTGGGGGGTGTCTTTGGCAACCCCCCCACCCCAGGTCCGTGAGTTTTTTAAGGCTTTGCCCTCGTGGGAGTCTCTGGGCAAACCCCCCTCCTCCGTGTGTTTTTTTTAAGGCTTTGTCCTTGGGGAGTCTCAGGGCAACTCACCCCTCCCGTGAGTTTTTATTTAAGGCTTTGCCCTCAGGGAGTCTTTGGGCAAACCCCCCCTCCGAGTTTTTTACAAGGCTTTGCCCTTGTGGGAATCTGGGCAAACTCCCTTTGGTGAGTTTTTTTTTTTTTTTTTTTTTTTTTTTTTTTTGGGCAACCAACCTCCTCTCTCCCCGTGAGTTTTTTTTTTTTTTTCAAGGCTTTGCCTAGGGGAGTCTCTGGGCAACCCACCCACCCCATCAGTTTTTTTTTTTTTTTTTTTTTTTTTTTAGGGGCTTTCCCCCCCGAGGGTTGTCTGTGGGCAACATAGGCCTCTTGGCGATGGTGTGTAACCTTTACCATTTTCCTTTTCCTCTGCAGTTGCTCGCGCCATCTGCACCGTCATGAGCTGTCGTGCTTAATGCACACCGCAAAACCAGTTGGTTGTAGGAGGTTGTGTGGGGTTGCGGGGGAGGGGGGGCCCGGGTTGCGGGCTGGTTATTGAGAAGTAGGTCGCTTTGATGGCGAGGCGGTAAACTGGTGGATAGGAAGAGAGGATGTTGGTAAACGTAATAATAATATAATATAATAATAATAATAGTATATTTGTGTTTATGTAGTGTAGCTTTGGCAAATACTTATTCAAGTGTTCTGTTCCCACTGGACTGCAAAATAATAATAATAATATATTTGTGTTTTAGTGTAGCTTTGACGAACACTTATTAAAGTTATGTGTTCTCTTTGGACTGGGAAAAATCCTTTGCACTTCTTTGGTTCCACTGAAATCGAACTTTCTTGCTTCGATGAACTGGAAATATCCAATTCTTAATATATTTTTATCTGTGTATTTATTTATTTATTCTTTTTCAAAAAGGGAGATATCTTCTTTTTGTATTTCCCTTTACTTCCTCTTACTTCTTAATGAGCACCATATTCTTTGGAAGCTTGAATTTCGAGTCAGTGGCCCCTTTGGTGGGCTTGTTCCATATGAATAAGGGTCATCATCTTGTGAATAATAATAATAATAGTAATAATAATAATAATAATAATAACTCTCCTCTTCCCAATTAACTCAAATAACATAAAATCGTTTAATTCTTTAACTTAAGAAATCATTTTTTTCCCATGTCGCTCCGCAGATGTCCGCTAGCGGTACCTTGGCGCGACCCTTGGGGGCATTATGAAGAAACAGATGGAATACCCGTCTCTGTGCCCATTCTGCCCCACACCCTCCTTCCCGTCCTTTCCCAAGGGCTTCCATATGATGGATGCCCAGCTGTTTTTTTTTTTTTTTTTTTCTCTCCTCCTTGCATACCCTTCACTCTATGCCCTTCTCTATGCTCCCTTTCACGCGTCTCTCTCTCTCTCTCTCTCTCTCTCTCTCTCTCTCTCTCTCTCTCTCTTGTCACGGATTCTGTCAGTCCTCACTGTATAGACCAGACCGTGACGTCTTAATCGGCTTTGTAAAAATCCAGATGTTTTGATGTTTTATCGTAACGCCACTGGAACTGGAAAGTCTATTATTATTATTATTATTATTATTATTATTATTTATTATTATTATTATTATTATTATTATTATATGAAGATGAGCCCTACTCATATGGAACAAGCCCACCACAGGGGCCATTGACATAAAATTCAAACTTCCAAAGAATATTATGGTGTTCATTTGAAAGAAGTAACAGAAGGTAATGGGAAATACAGAAAGAGGAGATTAGTTATTAACAAAAAGATAAAATGACAAATTAATAAATAGATAAAAATGTAAGTAAATTATAAATACAAGGAGAATTGTATTATGGTAGTGATGCGTTGGATCTTCGCTTGAACTTTTGGAGTTCCAGTTGCACAGCACCTCGTGCGGTGCACTGTAGGCATTACTTAAGGTTCTGTGCAGCGTCCCTTTCATTCCTTTTACTCTACTTCCTTTCATATTCTCTTTCTTCCATCTTACTTTCCATTCTCTTTCTTCCATCTTACTTTCCACCCTCTCCTAACAATTGATTCATAGTTCAAATGCTTTGAGGTTTTCCTCCTGTTACACCTTTCAGACATTTTGCTGTCAATTTCCGTTTCAGCACTGATTGACATTACAGGTCCCAGTGCTTGGCTTTGGGCCTAAATTCAATATTCCATTCCATCCCGTTCCAAACTTTTAAAGCAATTCCCTGCCGATTGGAATATTTAAACCGTCGCGTGAAACTCGACATATCCCGACAGCGGGAGGAGAAATCACTGTGTTATTTCCTCTCTCGTGGAATATTCCAGACCATTCCCAATCCATTCCTTGTGGGTCCCAGTGCTTGGCTTTATGCCCAAATCACATATTCCTGTTCCTATTCCAATCCATTCCCAGTTCATTCCCTATGGGTCCGAGTGTTTGGCTTTATGCCCAAATCACATATTCCTATTTCTGTTTCAATCCATTCTCAATCCATTCCCTGTGGGTCCCAGTGCTTGGCTTTATGCCCAAATCACATATTCCAATCCATTCCCAATCCATTCCCTATGGGTCCCAGTGCCTGGCTTTATCCCCAAATCACACATTCCTATTCCTGTTCCAATCCATTCCGAGTGGGTTCCAGTGCTTGGCCTTATGCTCAAATCACATATTCCTATTCCAGTCCATTCCCAATGGGTCCCAGTGCTTGGCTTTATGCCCAAATCATACATTCCTATTCCTATTCCAATCCATTCCCAGTGGGTTCCAGTGCTTGGCTTTATGCCCAAATCACATATTCCTATTCCAGTCCATTCCCTATGGGTCCCAGTGCTTGGCTTTATGCCCAAGTCACATATTCCTATTCCTATTCCAATCCATTCCCAATGTCAGCTTTTTGAAACTTGGGCGCATGTCGACGCCACAGTCATTGATTATTTGAATCAATCGTTGTTTCATGACAGCTATTTTTAATATGGCCTGATTCTCCATGAATGAGCAGGCAACGTCATTATTTCTGGACGCTAAAATTCTGGTGATTGGTTTTGTTTCAGAGAATCGTTCAGGTGTATATTATTAGTTTATTTATTTTTTGTTTTGTTTTTTAGTGAAGGGTGAGCTAAAATTCCTGCGATTGGTTTATTCAAAGAATGGTTTAGTGGTGTGTTATTGGTTTGTTAGTTTTGATAAATAATAGTGTCTTCTTCTTCGTCTCTACTTTCTGTATTTCCCTGTACCTTCTGTTGCTTCCTAATGAACACCTTAATATTCTTTGGAAGCTTGGATTTCAAGAGAGTGGCCCCTTTGGTGGCCTTGTTCCAAACGATTAGGGTTCTTCATCTTCTGAATAATAATATAATAATAATAATTTTAGCGAACGCCATCAATCCACGTCAACTTTCAACCAAGCAACCAAACATGAATTTATATTATATTAGGTTGGTATGATTTTAATGAATAATAATTTCATCGAATGCCACCAGTCCACGTCAACTTTCAACCAAGCAACCAAACATTAGTTTATATTTTATCAGGTTATGATTTTAATGAATAATAATAATAATAATAATAATAATAATAATAATAATAATAATAATAATCTTAGCTCTTCAGGCAACGAAACAACCAAAGAAAGGCAGCATTACATAAACTGGTTACAGTGGCACCAGGGAAAGCGTCTGAGTCTTGTGTACCGAGTTGAATGACATCAGGTCTGACTGAGGTTCTGTTTGTGTACTGGAGTCAGTCTTCTCCCCCACCCCTCCCTTCTTGTGATAGGACGCTGGGACTCTCTTATCCCTTCAGTGTTTCTGGGGGCGGGGAGGATTGCAGGCCGTTGGGGGAGGGGGGGGGGGAACTGAGGGCGGGACCATAGTGTGTCTTAGTTAGTTTGATAATAAGAAATGTGTAGTCGTGTTTGGGTAGGAGAGTTTTATGTATGTATATGGAGTATGAATTCTCTTCTCTCTCTCTCTCTCTCTCTCTCTCTTCTCTTCTCTCTCTCTCTCTCTCTGTGGAGTTCGATAGAAAAACATTTAACAAAGCATACCTCGCCTTATGATATTTCCACGTCTTTCAAACTCGTTCCCACCCATGGTCATGAGAGAGAGAGAGAGAGAGAGAGAGAGAGAGAGAGAGAGAGAGAGAGAGAGAGAGAGAGAGGACTGGCTAGATCAACTAACATGGCAAGAAACCCAAATATAAAACATGTAGCTGATGCAGAATAATTGAGAGAGAGAGAGAGAGAGAGAGAGAGAGAGAGAGAGAGAGAGAGAGAGAGAGAGAGAGGACTAGCTAGATCAACTAACATGACAAGAAACCCAAATATAAAGCATGTAGCTGATGCAGAGAGAGAGAGAGAGAGAGAGAGAGAGAGAACTAACTAGATCAACTAACATGGCAAGAAACCCAAAAACATGTAGCTGATACAGAATAAGAGAGAGAGAGAGAGGGGGGGGTGTACACTAGCACACCCAAATATCCAGCATTACCTTTGGTCGGGATATGATACCGGTCCGGTAGCTAGGCTGGAGCAATATTTCGCCCCATCAATTTTGCCGCTAAGGACATTAGCGGGAGATTGGATGATAGGCAGGAAGTTATTACAGAGAGAGAGAGAGAGAGAGAGAAACACAGCAAGCTTCCTGCTTCTAGTCTGAGTTTTTTACAGTTACAGATAAATGGTAACTTTGTTAATTATTTTAACGTTACTCCGGCCCTGGCATTACTCCACTTAATAATGTATGACATTGACCTGTGACCTTCTGTGCAATTGTCTAATAGGTCAGGTTAGCAATTCGTTGCACCAGTTGGAAGCCAATAAGTCTTGGTATTTGGTTTTTGTCCGTCTTTCAATATCCGGTGCAGTAAGAGGCTTGGTGATAACTGTGTCCATTTTTTTTCACCTCTTTGTAATTGGGGCCCAGATGACATATTTGTGTCCGTGAGGTATTCTCCTGGTTGTTACAATCATGTTGTGAATCGATTAACAGTTGTGGTTGTAGCCAAGGCCCAGAGAATGTTGTGCAATTGGAACTTCCAAAGTTCAAGCGAAGATGTGACGCATTGCTACCCTAAAGCAACCCTCCATGCGTTCTAATAATAATTCACGTTATATTTTTATCTACTCACTTAATAATTTGTTAATATATTTCTTATTTTCTAATAGACTTCTTTATGTATTTCCTGTTACCTTGTGTCGCTTCTTTCAAATGAACACCAAAATATTCTTTGGAAGCTTGAATTTCAAGTCAGTGGCCCCTGTGGTGGGCTTGTTCCATATGAGTAGGGTTCATCTCTTGAATAATAATAATAATAATAATAATAATACTAATAGTTTATGCGTATCTTGATTTCCAAGTCTTATGGCTAGTTTGGAAGTAAGAGATTTTAAATTCATAATATTTTATTATTTTCTAAATGGAGAAACTTTCACGTGAAATAAACCTGAAAGATAATTCAGTAGGAGAGCAAAATTTGAAATGTGGTTAAAACAAGTAGGTATCAATTAGACACAGACATAAATTTTATGGAGTTGTATATTTATCGCCTTCAACGGGTTACAGCCCGTTACAGCATATTGTTCCCGTTAACCTAATGAATGAGCTAATGAGATACTTAGTTGATTTAGTTGTCATTAGTCTGTTGATGACATAATGGAGGTACTCGTTGTATTTCGTTATCATTAGTCTGCTGATGACATAACGGAGTTACTCGTTTTATTTAGTCTGTTGATGATATGTTGATGACATAACAGAGTTGCTTATTGTGTTTAGTTATTATTAATCTGTTGATGACATAACAGTTACTTGTTTTATTTAGTTAAATATGAATAGTCTGTTGATGACAGAATTACTTATTTATTTAGTTACATTAGTCTGTTGGTTACATAAGAGTTTTGTATTTGATTTAGTTATCATTAGTCTGTTGATGACATCACAGAATTATTTATTTGATTTAGTTATTAGTCTGTTGATGACATCACTGAGTTATTTATTTGACTTAGTTGTTATTAGTCTGTTGATGACACAACAGAGTTATTTATTTGATTTAGTTGTTATGAGTCTGTTGGTGACATCACAGAGTTATTTATTTGATTTATTTATTATTAGTCTGTTGATGATGTCACAGAGTTATATATTTGATTTAGTTGTTATTAGTCTGTTGATACATAACAGAGTTATTTATTTGATTCAGTTATTATTAGTCTGTTGATGACATATATAACAGAGTTAATTTATTTACACTAGTCTGTTGATGACATAACAGTTATTTATTTGATTTAGTTATTAGTCTGTCTGTTGATGACATAACAAAGAACGAACGGCACTTTGCTGCAGATTGATGCCGCCTTTGTTGAAGCAAAATTGACAGTCGACTCCAGGGAAGGCCCACAATGTCGGCCATGAATGAGCTCGGCTCCCTTCCGAATAACGGAGGGGCGGCGGCGTGCCGCTAGGGAGGACTCTGCGGACCCTCTCGTTACAGGATAATG
>NC_089742.1:47053742-47081242 GCF_040412425.1 Macrobrachium rosenbergii | reverse complement strand
GGTCCCAGCGCTTGGTCTTTGGCCTGAGTTATAAATTCCGTTCTTGTCAATTTTGTCATGAAAATCTTCATGCAACGATATTCCCAGCGTTAAGCTCGCCGATATAGGAAGCGTTTTGGCCGAATAAGGAAAACGCGCCCTTCAGTTACGAAGTGATATTGGCTCCTGACAGCCCGTCATATACCATTGTCAGGCTCAACGCGGTGGAAAATGATGGCCATTATATGAGTCAGGGCTATTTATCCCCCTATATCCCCAAGACAGGCGATGGTGTGCAATTTGCATGCGGGAGAATTGAGCCCGCAGCCTTGGAGATGAAGGTGTGTACGGAAGGTCCTTGCTTGGTTTACCCCGTGCGGTGCACTGTAGGCGTTTCTTAAGGTTCTTTGCAGCGTCCGTTAGGCACTTGGCTGCAACCCCTTTCATTCATTTTACTGTCCCTCCGTTCATGTAACCCTTCTTCCATCTTACTTTATTCAACCCTTTGCTAACAGTTGATTCATGGTGCAGCTGCGAGGTTTTCCTCCTGTTACACATTTCAAACTTCTTTAATGTCAATTTCCATTGCAGCTCTGAATGGCCACATAGGTCCCAGCGCGTGGGGTTTGGCCTAAATTCTATATTCCATTCCATTCCATTCCATTCCATTCCATACTGTAAGTGCGAGGCTTCCCTCGTATTACAATTGCCAAACCTTTTTTACTCCCAAATAACGTTTCAGCGCTGAAAGACCTCATGGGTTCCAGGTATCGTCCCCTGGCTTAAATTCTGTATTCTCTTCCATTCTGACAATGTTTAAGTCTAAGAAAGGCATGGCGGACGGGCCACAATTGGGGTTATTTACTGGTTAGCCGGTTTTCGGGCGCATAACCTCTTAATGGGTCTGTTTGCGGCCGGGCCTGGGTAACTTTTGGACCTGTGACTCACCTGGGAAATGCTCGTCGTGAAAGGTGTACGGTAGGAGTCGACCGGCGTCTGGGAAGGTGGCATTTCTATACGTGTTGCGTATTTGTTAATTTATTTATTTATTTTTTTTTTTAATGAGGTCTCTTCTTTCTGTATTTCCTTTGAGCACCATATTCTCTGGAAGCTTGAAGAATTTCAAGTAAGTGGCCCCTTTGGTGGGCTTGTTCTATATGAAGAGGGTTCATCTTCTGAATAATAATAATAATTTAATATTATAATAATAATAATAATGACGGGGCACATAGTGAGAAAAGTGATGGACTCCTTAGGAGGCAGGATGCATCCCGGAACCCCACAGTATAAAAACCACCTAATCCAATAGGATGGCTGTGATAGACCAAATAATAATAATAATAAATAATAATAATAATAATGATATTAATAATAATAAAATAATAAAAATAATGAAAATTAGCTTTGGAAAGCAACAAGAGTTCTTTTAAAAGCTTGCTTGGGGAATGCAACGTTGTAACATCTGTTGCTGAAGATTTTTTTTTTTTATTGTTTAATGAGAATGTTATTTTGTTGAGTTGAGTCCATGCCGGTTCAAGATTGATAAGAACACGAAGTGATCTATTAGTTGGGAAAGAATTAAATCTTGACTCTCTAAGGCTGCATTTTAAGGCATTACTTTAGGTTCTTTGCAGCGTTCCTTCGGCCCGCAGCTGCAACCCTTTTTATTCCTTTTTACTGTACCTCCGTTCATATTCTCTCTCTTCCATTTTTTCTTTTCACCCTGTTACACCTTTCAAACCGTTTTACTGTCAGTTTCCGTTTCGGCCCTGAATGACCTCATAGGTCCCAGCGCTTGGCCTTTGGCGTAAATCCTATATTCTTTTCTATTCTATTAGATCTTGAATAGACTTTGATATGTGCTTGATTGATTCAAGAACTTGATCTCTGAATCTCTATGGTGGTACCATCAACAGTCTGAATCTTTTGCTCGTACCATCGGCAGTCTGAATCTTTATGCTGGTGCCATCAACAGTCTGAATCTTTATGCTGGTTCCATCAACAGTCTGAATCTTTATGCTGGTTCCATCAACAGTCTGAATCTTTATGCTGTTGCCATCAACAATCTGAATCTTTATGCTGTTGCCATCAACAATCTGAATCTTTTTGCTGTTGCCATCAACAATCTGAATCTTTATGATGTTATTGCTGAATCTTTATGCTGTTGCCGTCAACAGTCTGAATCTTTATGCTGGTACCATCAGCAGTGTGAATCTTTTGCTGGTACCACCAACAGTGCGAATCTTAATGCTGTCACCATCAACAGTCGGACTTCAGAGCTTTTGATCGGGACTTTTTTTTTTTTATGATTCTGCGTGGGACTTCCAAGAGTCCTCTTTATCTACTATGTATTTTACTTACCAGTCCAAAACAGAGGGCTTTGAGATTGGTAGCAGTAGCACGAGACTGACAGTGGCGTTCACTGATTGGCAGATTGGGAAATTATTGTTCAAGGATTTTGCTTACTCGTATACGGGCTAGCTGATTCTGCTTATGTTTTGACATCTCTTTAGTATGACGCATTACATTATGTTAGAATTCGCTAATACCGGCGTTTTAATCATACTTTAACCTACGTCGTTTTGAAAGAGTGCTTTGTCAAAGCTTTAAAGAAAAGTCCATGAACAAATTTTTCTTAGAGGTACGAAGTTCGACTTGTACCGCCTCATTCCTCGTCAGATTTATTCAGTCAAAACTCTGAGTGATGCTATGATTAAAGAAGAGAAAGAGAATAAGAATTGTTTTAGGAATGAATCATTATTATGATTGTTGTTATTATTCAGAAGATGAACCCCATTCGTATGGAACAAGCCGACCACAGGGGCCACTGACTTGAAATTCAAGCTTCTAAAGAATATTAAGGTGTTCAGCAGAAAGAAATAACAGGAGGCAAAGGAAAATACAGAAAGAAGGGAAAAAATAAATCAACAAAACAAACGTATAGAAAAAATGTAAGTAATTATGTATAGAAAAAATGTAAGTAATTATTAAAATGCAAGGAGGATTGTATTAAGAGTAGTAATGCCTTGCATCTTCCCTTGAACTTCCGGTCACGCCATTGTTTTTGGATTCCGGGTTGTTCGTTCTACCAGACATCAGTACATCCTGAGAAGGCTTAATATTGATGTCACATACCCTATATCTCGTAAGGGCAGTCTCTCATCAGAGAGGGGTGGCCCTTGAGTGAGGATAATAATCTCCGCTCTATGGTCGGATAAATACCCGGGGGTAATTTTGCGGTCTGAGAGAGATTACAGGAGTCAGGAAGAGGTCTCTCTCTCTCTCTCTCTCTCTCTCTCTCTCTCTCTCTCTCTCTCTCTCTCTCTCTCTCTCTCTCTCTCAAGAAATTTAAAATAATGCTATGTTTAATGCACTAAAACGATCTCATGAGAGAGAGAGAGAGAGAGAGAGAGCAAACCTTCGGAAAGTGTGTGAAGAATAGCCTGGGGCCTGTTATTCTAGACTGGAGAATAACCGTATGTTATCCATTAACATAATATCTTCACTTAGAAAATAGAAAGTTCGCATTAAACGAGCTAGGAAAAAGAAAGCGATTCTAAATTTGGCACTTTCCTCACAAGTTCGGTTGAGATTATTATTATTATTATTATTATTATTATTATTATTATTATTATTATTATTATTATTGGAGAAACACATCCACGGTTATATATGTGTATATGTATATTTAAATTATGTATATATACATAAATGTGGATTTGTTTCTCCATTTCAAGACTCGTGCTATTAAGAGTGTTTTCCAATTATTATTATTATTATTATTATTATTATTATTATTATTATTATTATTATTATTATTATTAATAAAATTTCATAGTTACAATAGTCACGAAGACGGTAAATGTAAGTGGAATTATATATTTAATAATGTAGTTTAAGGTATAACAGTATTTACACTACATCAGTGGGGAATTTTTTACCATTTATTATTATTATTATTATTATTATTATTATTATTATTATTATTATTATTATTATTATTATACATGTTTTTTATAGTACGCATAGTCCTGCAATTCATAAAGCGATTCATTGTGATTCTATCTTCGTTCTCGCTGCAACCCAAGGCTTCATATCCAGTGGTTGATTCAACTGTTAAAGCTATACCATCATGTTAAAATCATCTCGGCTTTCCTCAGGTTAAACGACGCTATTTCTGACTGAGGCTTTTAACCTAATTTAACATCATTTAAGCTAACAGTCCGAGTATTAGAAGGTTCGTCAATTGCTTCGTGACCTCTTCCAGAAATTTGGATTCATTGGGTCAATGGAGGTTGAGTCAGTGAGGATCTGAACCTCAGTCAACCCCAAGGGTTAATCTGAAAAAAGAGGGAAAAAACCCAAGGGTTAATCAGAAAAGAAGTAAAAAAAAAGAAGGGTTAATCTGAAAAAGAGGGAAAAACCAAAGGGTTAATCTGAAAAAGAGGGAAAAAACCCAAGGGTTAATCTGAAAAATAGGAAAAAACCCAAGGGTTAATCTGAAAAATAGGGAAAAAACCCAAGGGTTATAGAAAAAGAAGGAAAAAACCCAAGGGTTCATCTGAAAAAGAAGAAAAAACTCAAGGGTTATAGAAAATGAAGAAGAAAAACCCCAAGGGTTATAGAAAAAGAAAAAACCCAAGGGTTATAGCAAAAGAAGAAAAAACCCCAAGGGTTATAGAATAAGAAGAAAAAACCCAAGGGTTAATCAGAAAGAAGAAGAAAAAACCCCAAGGTTAATCTGAAAAGAAGAAAAAACCTCCCCTGCGTTGGATTAACTTCTTCGCTTTACTCAGATTGAAAGAAATGGGACCTTTGTTTTTTTTTTTTTTTTTTCTGCTGCCGATTGGCGGATGCTGGGGAATTAGACGGTCTTAACTGTTTATCGATTTAGACTCTCTCTCTCTCTCTCTCTCTCTCTCTCTCTCTCTCTCTCTCTCTCTCTCTCTCTCTCTCTCTCTCTCTCTCTCTCCTAAAGTTATCCTTGACTAGTTTCCATATCTCTCTCTCTCTCTCTTGAAATATAGTCTGAGATGAATTTCCTTGGAAAATCAATCTCTCTCTCTCTCTCTCTCTCTCTCTCTCTCTCTCTCTCTCTCTCTCTCTCTCTCTCTCTCTCTCCTGAGATATAGTCTGAGATGAATTTCCTTAGAAAATTCTCTCTCCTCTCTCTCTCTCTCTCTCTCTCTCTCTCTCTCTCTCTCTCTCTCTCTCTCTCTCTCTCCCCCAAGCCGTTTGCCAAGTAATGATGTAATTGCATTACTGTTATGGTGCACTTTCTGCATAGTTGTTCTTTTTTTTTTTGGTGCCACAAGCGATGTCGGACGAGTTTTTCCTCCCAAGAAGAAATGTTCTTTTGAGAGGAGTTAATATTGATATTTTTCAAGCGGAAATTACGTTTAAGAGATATGCGCAGTACTGGAGAGAGAGAGAAGAGAGAGAGAGAGAGAGAGGTTTTCAAAGGAAATCCATCATAGTCTCTCTCTCTCTCTCTCTCTCTCTTCTAAGATGGAAAGAGAGAGAGAGAGAGAGTGTCAATCTGGCGGTCGTGACTACATATTGAATAACGAACAATTTAAGATCTTTGGTATTAAGGGGGAATTGCCGCCAGTTCACCTCGTGTGGCGCACTGTAGACACAACTAAAGGTTGTTTGCAGCGTCCCTTCGGCCCCTAGCTGCAACCCCTTTCATTCCCCTTACTGTATCTCCGTTCACAGTCTCATTCTACCATCTGACTTTCCGTCCTCTCCTAACAATTGTCTTAGAGTGCACCTTTCTAACCTATCTACTCTCAATTTCCCTTTCTGCGCTCGATGACCTCGTAGGTCCCGCCGCTTGACCTTTGGCCTAAATTTTGGTATTATTCCATTCCTTCCATTCCTTTTGACCTGGGAGGTGGAGGAGAGTCCGCAGGTGGAAAGTGCAAATGTCACGAAGAGGGGGAGGATTTCTCGATCGCTGGAGTTCCAGTTCTCGTGTCCCACGGAGCCGTGCTTTTCAAAAACCGTCGAGAATTTAGCCCAGAATATCGGAGACCTTTATGCCTCAACCCGTTGGAATGTGGAATAGTCTCTCTCTCTCTGAAGGTGTCGTGCAGTTGGAACTTCAAAAGTTCAAGAGAAGATGGAATGCATTACTACCCTAGTACAATTTTCCTTGCATTTTAATAATTTACTTACATTTTTATTTATATATTTCTTTTTTTAATACGTTATCTCTGCTTTCTGTATTTCCCATTACCTTCTGTTACTTCTTAATGAAAACCATAATCTTTGGAAGCTTGAATTTCGAATCAATATCCCCTGTGGCGGGCTTGTTCCATATGAACTGGTTTCGTCTTCTGAATAATGATAATAGCAATAAATCGTGGGGACAGGGCATGTGTGCGTGTGTGCGTGCGCGCTTTTCACGGCTTGAGGAAAATATACTAAAGTCTCCCAGCTTTTTTGTGGCAGTTTAGATATATTTGCTTTCAATTTTCAGATTTATTGTGTGATTGTATGGAATTCAGTATATATATATATATATATGTGTATATATATATATATATATATATATATATATATATATATAAATATCTATCTATATAACACCGTTATGACTCGTCACAATGAAAGCAGAGCGATGCCCATAAAAACGAAACAATAGACAAAGTGCCATGTTTATATGACTAGCGGTCTAACCACACTTCCTCTTGGGGGCCGAGAATAACTGAGATTGAAAACACACACACACACACACACACACACACACACACACACACACACACACACACACACAGGAAGAGAAACTCTCAAAAGTTTGAATGACGTAAGGTCATTTTCATAGTAGCGTATCATCATCAGCCCATTCACAAGAAAGATTTACTGTTTAAACGCCCTGAGGGACAAGGAGGGGATTGTATTGCCTCTGGACTGTTCCAAGGGCGGGATAGGACAAATACACACACACACACACACACACACACACACCTGTGAGTGTGTGTATAATTGTGTTAAGGTCGCGCGGGTGGGTATGATACGGGAACGAAGGATCTGGTGCAAGTGGACTGCCAAAACTGGTCTGAACCCCGTCCGCTTGACCGATTGGGCTGTCTTTTCTTTAGTTGCTGTCTTTCTTTGACCCGTTCTCTCTTCCTCCTCTCTGATTCTGCTCTCTCTCTCTCTCTCTCTCTCTCTCTCTCTCTCTCTCTCTCTCATTCACTTGGGATAATCTGCGAAGTATGTAATTCTCTCTCTAATGCAAATTTCTTTCTCTCTCATTCACTTGGGATAATTTGCCAAGTATGTAATTCTCTCTCTCTCTCTCTCTCTCTCTCTCTCTCTCTCTCTCTCTCAGACACTTGGGATGAATTGCGTATGTAATTATCTCTCTCTCTCTCTCTCTCTAGATTTTCCTATGGTAATGTGTAAATTTCTCTCTCTCTCTCTCTCTCTCTCTCTCTCTCTCTCTCTCTCTCTCTCTCTCTCTCTCTCTCATTTTGGATTTGCCTTTTTATTTTATAGCTTGTGTCATTTCGCTTTATTTCACTTGTAGAGCCTTCATTATTGCCACTCTTAATGTCTCTGACTTCCTGGTTTGAAGGACATTCTTTTTTTTTTTGCATGTATATGTGTGTGTGTGATGTGTGTATACTTCCTTACAAGTTTATTATAATATGTTGCCCGGTGATCGAAGTTTATGCAGTTCATTGGAATTAGACATGAATTCAAACGTATATCAGATCAATCCTCTCTTCAGTCAAGTGTGAATGTGGTAGTGACCATTCTTTTTCCTTTTCCTAGAGCCATCTCCTTGTCAGGAGCAACAGCTGATTGTTGAATACTTAGATGCATACAGTTTATAAATGTGAGATAGTCATACATATAGTGTATGATTTTCTCATCATTATTATTATTATTATTATTATTATTATTATTATTATTATTATTATTATTATTATGTTGAGAAGGTGGACCCTATTCGTTTGGAACAAGCCCACCAAAGGGTTCATTGACTTGAAATTCAAGCTTCAAAGAATATTATTATTATTATTATTATTATTATTATTATTATTATTATTATTATTATTATTAAGATGATGAACCTATTCGTTTGGAACAAGCCCACCATAGGGGTCATTGACTTGAAATTCAAGCTTCCAAAGATTTATTATTATTATTATTATTATTATTATTATTATTATTATTATTATTATTATTATTATTATTATTAAGATGATGAACCCTATTCGTTTGGAACAAGCCCACCATAGGGGCCATTGACTTGAAATTCAAGCTTCCAAAGATTATTATTATTATTATTATTATTATTATTATTATTATTATTATTATTATTATTATTATTCTGAAGTTGAGCCCTGTTCATATGGAACAAGCCTAAAGGGGCTGTTGACACGAAATTCAAGCTCCCAAAGAATATGAAGGTAAAAGGAAATACAAAAAAGAAGAGATCGCTTATTAAGAAAAAAAAAAAATAGACAAAAACGTAAGCAAATTATTAAAATGCAACGATTAAAAACATACGCACAGGAAGCGGAAAATATACTGTACCCAAGAATCTTATAGTGTCTTTTCATCGAATTATAAAGATTAGATAAAAAAAAAACTGCTCCCGGAGAACCGGGAACTAAATCGGACCCAAGCAGCAGCTGCAAGGAGACCTTTTTATCGGCTTTTCCTGGAAGGTCACACACACAGGATAGACACCGATCAGCTGTTGACCTTTATACTTGTCCAGGTGGGAGGGAGGGAGGGAGGGAGGGAAGGAGGCTGGCTGAGCTGTTCTGCAAGAAGCTCTGGAATCTTGCCGCTTGAGCCGTGGGCCTCGGGAGCATTGATCTTCAGATATGCCATTCATAAGAGTATTTATTTCCTTATTAATATTTATTTCCTTATTATATTAATATTTTATATTTATTTACTTACTGTATTAATATTTAATATTTATTTCCTTATTGTAATAATATTTAATATTTATTTCCTTATATTAATATGTAATATTTATTTCCTTATATAATTATTTAATATTTCCTTGTTATATTAATATTTAATATTTATTTCCAAATTATATTAATATTTAATATTTATTTCCTTACTGTATTAATATTCAATATTTATTTCCTTATTATATTAATATTTAATATTTCCTTGTTATATTAATATTTAATATTTATTTCCATATTATATTAATATTTCCAGATTACCTTTTGGTGTCTGGAATTGGAATTGTTATATAAAAAAAATTTAGGCCAGAGGCCAAGCGCTGGGCCTTATGAGGTCATCCAGTCCTGCAATTGAAATTGAGAACAAAAAAGGTTTGAAAGGCGTAACAGGAGGAAAACTTCGCAGTTGCACTATGAAGCAATAGTTAGGAGAGGGTTGAGGAAAGTAAGATGGAAGAAAGAGACTAAGAACGGAGGTACAGTCAAAGGAACGAAAGAGGTTTCAGCTAGGGGCCGAAGGGACGCCGCGTAGAACCATGAGTCATGCCTATTGTGCGCCGCGTGAGGTGCACTGACGGCGCTACCCTTCCTTTGGGGGCTTGTAGTGTTTGACAGTTGCTCTGGGTTTCATCTTTTTGCTTGTGTTGCTCAGTAGTTGCTTCTGAGATTTTGGTATTTAATATGTTTTTTTTTTTTCTCAATTCGTTGCTTTGACCTTTCTCTGCTTCGTCAGATTGCTCGAAGTTGCTTCTCGGATTTTTAGTTTTCTGTAAAAGAAAACTATTGTGCCTACTTCGTCTGTTCGTCCGCACTTTTACTGTCCGCCCTCAGATCTTAAAAACTACTGAGGCTAGAGAGCTGCAAATTGGTGTGTTGATCATCCACCCTCCAATCATCAAACATACCAAATTGCAGTCCTCTAGCATCAGTAGTTTTTATTTTATTGAAGGTTAAAGTTACCATAATCGTCGTTCTGGCAACGATATAGGATGGGTAACCACCAGGCCGTGGTTAAAGGTTCACGGGCCGCGGTTCATACAGTATTATGCCAAGACCACCGAAAGATAGATCTCTTTTCGGTGGCCTTGATTATACCTTTTAAGATGTTAAATAATTGCTTTTTAGTTTATTTTTGCGTTTAAATGAAATTGCTCCCGAGATTTGTATGTTATTGCACATTGCTTTTGTAAAAGCCTAATCCATATTGATGGCAGTGTAACCAGCGAGAATATGATAATTATGCTCTCTCTCTCTCTCTCTCTCTCTCTCTCTCTCTCTCTCTCTCTCTCTCTGTATACCTGAAAGACTTACTTTGGATGCTGTGGAGCCTTTATCTCCACGAGCTGGAACAATAGAGGACAGATCAAAGTAGCAGCTTCCTTATCTTCATTCTCTCTCTCTCTCTCTCTCTCTCTCTCTCTCTCTCTCTCTCTCTCTCTCTCTCTCTCTCTCTCTCTCTCTCTCTCAGTATCTGTGCGCTTGAGAAGCGTGGTCGTGGTAAAGGAACTAATTACTAAGATATATAAATACATATATATATATATATATATATATATATATATATATATATATATATACATACATACATACATTCATACATACATACATACATACATACACACACATTGCTGCATGCGTTTATTACTGTTTTCGTACAGTGATTCAAATATTATTTATTGGTATTATAAGGCAAGTGTGATTAAATCATAAAGGAAAGTCAATAACAATTAATTCGTTAAAAGAGATTTGCTTGTATAATGATTAATAAGACTGACAAATGGTAGTCGGGGGGGGGGGAGAGAGAGAGAGAGAGAGAGAGAGAGAGAGAGAGAGAGAGAGAGAGAGAGAGAGAGAGAGAGAGTTGCAAAAAGATCCTTTTCGATCTTTATGGAAATTGACCGATGAAACAACTCAAGGCAATCAAGTTGCAGTGAAGTCTTCGGCCATTCTCAGCAATGACGTCAACCCCCCACCCTCTCTCTCTCTCTCTCTCTCTCTCTCTTTCATATAGTACAAATAGTCTTTTATGCATGTACATCTTTGCTTATCAAATCTTTTGAATTTATTGCTGAATGCTGGAATCTCTCTCTCTCTCTCTCTCTCTCTCTCTCTCTCTCTCTCTCTCTCATATTACAAATAGTTGTTCTATGCTCGTACATTTTTGCTTATCAAATCTTTTGAATTTATTGCTGATGTAGGAATCCCCCCCCCTCTCTCTCTCTCTCTCATAGTACAAATAGTTATATTATGCTTGTTCATTTTTGATTATCAAATCTTTTGAATTTACTGCTAATGCTGGAATCTCTCTCTCTCTCTCTCTCTCTCTAGTCTCTCTAGTAAAATAGTTATTTTATGCTAGTACATTTTTCCTATCAAATCTTTTGAATTTATTGCTAATGCTGGAATCTCTCTCTCTACAAATCTCTCTCTCTCTCTCTCTCTCTCTCTCTCTCTCCCTCTCTCTCTCTCTCTCATTGTTGTTCTATGCTCATACATTTTTGCTTATCAAATCTTTTGAATTTATTGCTGATGTAGAATTCATTCCTCTGATCTCTCCCTCTCTCTCTCTCTCTCTCTCTCTCTCTCTCTCTCTGAGTTGCACAATATCCCTTCCACAGTCGACGTCAGTCATTGTTGGCGCTGGAGGCGGTAGGACATTGCACAAAGGCTTTTGTTGACATTTTCCAAATGATATTTGACCTTTTTCATATTGCTGCGACTCCGATCCGTTTTGTTTACTTTTTGAAGGGTGGGTGCGCGCGTGCGCATACAGGAAGTGTGCATGTGTTTTACTATTATTTAGGTCTCTGGCCCTGAATGTTAAATTTTAGGGATATTTCGAGTCGAAATTTGGTAGCTTAGATGGTTGAGAATGATTATAATCATTGCTGTGTTTTGCTTTTGGAATTTATAGCTGCATATTGTTATTATTATTATTATTATTATTATTATTATTATTATTATTATTATTATATATATATATATATATTATATATATATATATACTGTATATATAATAATAATTTGTGTGTATGTATGTATGTATGTATGTATATATGTATGTATATATATATATATATATATATATATATATATATATATATATATATATATATATGTATATTCACTATCACATACAAAAACTCTCAGATACCACACGTATTTATTTAATGTGATAATTACAGTGGGAACTGACAGCGTACGTCAATTTTCCCAACACGGCTAAGAAGAAAAATGTCGGGATATGTAATTTATTTTAATGTCTGTAAGTGGTAGAATGCTGTAGGCGTGTTTTAAAACTGTAGATTATTAAATCTCAGTACTATGTATTTTTCGTCAGTATTTCCACACGTTGTCCTACACAAGGATTGGAATGGGAAATAGGAGTTTTAACAAGGTGTCTCGCCCTGCCATTAATTTTTATTGTTATTTTTGTGTAAAAGAAAACTATTGCCTGACTTTCTGTCACTCCGCTCTTTATTCTGCCCGCACGTTTTTCCGTCCGCACTTTTTCTGTCCGCCCTCAGATCTTAAAAACTACTGAGGCTAGAGGGCTGCAAGTTGTTATGTTGATCATCCACCCTCCGCTCATCAAACATAGCAAATTGCAGCCCTCTAGCCTCAGTAGTTTTTATTTTATTTAAGGTTAAAGTTAGCCATAATCGTGCGTCTGGCAACGATGCAGGATACGCCTCCACCTGCCCGTGGTTAGAGTTTCATGTGACGCTGTTAATACAGCATTATACCGAGACCACCGAAAGGTAGATCTGTTTTCGGTGGCCTTGATTATACGCTGTACAGAAAACTCGATTGCGCCGAAGAAACTCCGGCGCATTTTCTACTTGTTCAGTATTTTATTAACCTCAGAAGTTATTATTTGGGTGGGTGATGATCACCTGAAAGTGTTTTGTTCATATCCCGGAGAGCTTTTAAGTTAGTGTTTTTTTGTGTGTGTGTTTTCTTGTTTTAGTTAATGAAGTTTTTAGGCGTGGCTGCCGCTAGTATGTTCTCACGTACTGCACGCACATACATAATTGATGGTACATGTTCTAAGCGTGCCTTTCTCTCTCTCTCTCTCTCATACACGTACATTTGTAATTCTAAATTCGTGTTTTAAGTTTGCTTATTCTCTCTCTCTCTCTCTCTCTCTCTCTCTCTCTCTCTCTCTCTCTCTCTCTCTGTGTGAATTGTTGGCAGTCAAAATAACCCAACATCAGACTTCCTAAACTAGGTCGAGCGGTATCGTGGTACCCAATTTTTTTTTTTTCCAGTGGTCTCTGTACAAATAAAAAATATTTCTAGAAAGCCCTTACGAAATATTTTGTGTGTATATGTGTATATGTATATATATATATATATATATATATATATATATATATATATATATATATATATGTGTGTGTGTGTGTGTGTGTGTGTGTGTGTGTGTATAAAACTCGTTGAACAATATCCTACGAATGTCTCTTTGAATCAATAATTGTGAGAATGAGTTTGCATGTATTATGACTGAATAAATTGTGAAAGTAATTTTGTGTAATCTGATTGAATAAACTGTGGAAATAATTTTGTATAATCTCATTGAACAAATTGTGAGAGTGATTTTTTGAAATCTGATTGAATAAATTGTGAAAGTGATTGTGTGTAATCTGATTGAATAAATTGCTAGAGTGATTTTGTGTAATCTGACTGAATAAATTGTGAAAGTGATTTTGCGTAATCTGACTGAATAAATTGTGAAAGTAATTTTTGTGTAATCTGATTGAATAAATTGTGAAAGTAATTTTGTGTAATCCGACTGAATAAATTGTGAAAGTGTTTTTGTGTAACCTGATTGAATAAATTGTTATAGTGGTTTTGTGTAATCTGAGTAAATTGTGGAAGTAATTTTGTGTAATCTGATTAAATAAATTGTGAGAGTGATTTTGTGTAACCTGATTGAATAAATTATGAAAGTGATTATGTGTAATCTGATTGAATAATTTGTGAGAGCGATTTTGTGTAATCTGACTAAATAAGTTGTGAAAGTAACTTTGTGTAATCTGACTGAATAAATTGTGAAAGTGCTTTTGTGTAACCTGATTGAATAAATTGTTGAGGTAATTTTGTGTAATCTGATTGAATAAATTGTGAAAGTGATTTTGTGTTATCTGGCTGAATAAAATGTGAAAGTGATTTTGTGTAATCTGATTGAATAAACTGTGAAAGTAATTTTGTGTAACCTGATCTCTGTACGGTGTCAGAGGCGATATTTTGTGACGAAATGCAGGCGTGCTTGCGCGTCCTCCATTCTCCCTCCCACTGCTGCCGGTGTGCATATGCTGCAAATGCACCCCTCTCTCTCTCTCTCTGAAGCCACGGTCAACGGTAACGGACGCACGTGCGAGTTTTTGTCGGATGACTGCGGTTGGGAAAGAGAGAGAGAGAGAGAGAGAGAGAGAGAGAGAGAGAGAGAGAGAGAGAGAGAGAGAGAGAGAGAGAGAGAGAGGTATCGAAAATGCACGCTTTGGAAATGAATGGGAATGTTTTTTATTGCTCTGCAATGCATTACTACCATAATGCTGTTATCCTTGCATTTTAATACATTTTTATCTGTTTATTAATATCTTACTGTATTCCTAATGAACACCATATGCTTTGGAAGATTAAAGAATTTCAAGTTATGGCCCCTTAGTTGGGCTTCTTCCATATGAACAGGGTTCCTCTTCTGAATAATAATAATAATAATATTCTTTGGAAGCTTGAATTTCAAGTCAGTGGCCCCTTTGGTGGGCTTGTTCCATATGAATAGAGGTCATCATCTGAATAATAATAATAATAATAATAATAATAATAATAATGATCCGAAAATAAGAAAGGAATATGCATGAAGAATAGGTATGATTTTAGTGGGTTAAGAATTGCTGTTGTTTCACCAGGTGTTTGCTTCCTCGAAGGATATATTAAGCAATATTTTCACTTTCGTGGAAAATTTATTATCTAATATTTTTACCGGTTTGTGACAAGGAAGGAATATTATTGGTGTGATGTCTGTACCGAAAGAGTTCTATAACTGTCTTGCAGGTGTGAAATATTGGTCTGTGGGATTTTCAAAACAAAAACATTTCACAAAACACCTTAGGCGTGAATTTATTGCAGGCATTTATGATGTGAATTCAGGACAGACATTCGAAAGCTGACATTTAAAGCACAAATTTGTGTCAAAGGTTAAAAAAATGCGCCTTAGTTTCTCCTGCGCAATCGAGTTTTCTGCACAGCCGCTGCACCGTATAATCAAGGCCACCGAAAATAGATCTATCTTTCGGTGGTCTCGGTATAATGCTGTATGAACCGCGACCCATGACTCTTTAACCACGGTCGGTGGTGGCCTGGCGTATATCATTGCCAGACTCACGATTATGGCTAACTTTAACCTTAAATAAAACGAAAACTGTTGAGGCCAGAGGGCTGCAATTTGGTATGTTTGATGATTGGGGGGGTGGATGATCAACGTGCCAATTTGCAGCCCGCTAGCCTCAGTAGTTTTAAAGATCTGAGGGCGGACAGACAAAGCAATCTCAATAGTTTGCTTTTACAGAAAACTAAAAAGCTTGTAATGTTCAATTCAGCTTAAGCTCTCTCTAGTTTCCATAAGGATGTTGTGGAATTTTCACGTCAGATATACTTTCGACGTGCCAGGGAAATCTCCTTTCAAGAAATGCACTCTCTCTCTCTCTCTCTCTCTCTCTCTCTCTCTCTCTCTCTCTCTCTCTCTCTCTCTCATGTAGTATGCTTCAATCTTATGCTTTAGCTTATACTAGAGTTTGCCCGTGCATTGAGGTAAAATTATATTTCTCTCTCTCTCTCTCTCTCTCTCTCTCTCTCTCTCTCTCTCTCTCTCTCTCTCTCTCTCTCTCTCTCTCTCTCGGGGTTTCTTGAGCACAGAATACTGGAATCCATCTGGGCCAAAGAAAGAATGGGATTCGATTACGGTTCAGCTTTTTCCTTGACTGGCGAAAAGATTTCTGTGATTTGTATACATGGACGAATTTTTATTGTATTTTATTTTATTTTATTTTATTTTATTTTATTTTATTTTATTTTATTACAGTGGATGTCGTATGTTCTTAAGTGTTTACTGTCAACTTGATGTTTGTTTAAAAGCATGTTGAAGTGTAAATATAT
Organism: Macrobrachium rosenbergii; assembly: GCF_040412425.1. NCBI lineage: Eukaryota > Metazoa > Arthropoda > Malacostraca > Decapoda > Palaemonidae > Macrobrachium > Macrobrachium rosenbergii. The sequence continues at coordinate 47,065,157 of NC_089742.1, read as the reverse complement.
TGAAATTTATGGAGGTGAATGTCCATACATTTATTAGAATGCTTTTATATGAACTCATGAAGACTTTCAAATATGCAGCAGTGTATGGCTTTGAAATAAATTGCATATCAATTGATGTCAAGTGTTGATTGTAAACTTGATTTATAAGAATGATTCATGTGAGGGGGAATTCATAGTTTAAATTGTAAAGTGTATGTGAGGAGATTCACGTGAATGTATTGATACATTCAATTGTAAAGTATATGTGTGAGTGAGGCGAGTCATGTGAATGTAACGATACATTCAGTTGTAAAGTGTATGTGACTGTGAGATTTATGTGAATGTATTGATACGTTCAGTTGTAAAGTGTATGTGACTGTGAGATTTATGTAAATGTATTGATACATTCAGTTGTAAATTGTATGTGTATGTGAGATGTTTATGAATGTATTGATACATTCAGTTGTAAAGTGTGTGTGAATGTGAAGGGATTTATGTGAATGTATTGGTACGTTCAATTGTAGTGTGTATGTGGGGAGATTCACGTGAATGTATTGGTACATTCAAGTGTGGAATGTATGCGTATGTGAGATTTATGTGCATGTATTAATATTTTCAGATCTAAAGGTAGTAAGCATGCCAAACTGAATAGATTTCTTCTACAACATAATAATAATAATAATAATAATAATAATAATAATAATAATAATAATAATAATAATAAATAAATAAAAAATGTTGCCTCAAGCCAGCCAAACCGCATGGCATTTTCCATGAACCCAGTATATATCGGACGTGTGTGTAAGTGTGTGTGTGTGTGTGTATGTGTACGTGTATGTGTATGTCTGTACGAACTTGATCGTTGGTTCGACCTCATGAATGCCCCGAGCAGCGACAGGCTTACAGTGTCATTCAGCCGGTTCCCTTCCTGGGGATTGCTTCCGGCACTATTTCAGTGTTATTGAAATTTAGCTCTCTCTCTCTCTCTCTCTCTCTCTCTCTCTCTCACACTCACAGTGGTCATAGCTCATACTGTTAAGCTTATCAAGTAATTTTCTTTAGTTACTGATATAGGGAATCACAGTGGTGCTTTATTCATGTATATTGTCATTTTCATTTTATTTACTGATATAGGAATTCCTCTATCTCTCTCTCTCTCTCTCTCTCTCGTTGTTTTATGCTTGTCTTTTTTGCTTATCAAATCTTTGAATTTATTATTAATGCTCTCTCTCTCTCTCTCTGTGATAATACTGTACTTGTTTCAGTCTTGTATATTATTGCATAGCAAGTTAGTTTAACATATTACTGTAGTAGGAGTTCGTATCTTTGTTTATTCTTGTTTTGTCTATTATTATTATTATTATTATTATTATTATTATTATTATTATTATTATTATTCAGAAGACGAACCCCATTCATATGGAACAAGCCCACCACAGGGGCCACTGACTTCTTGGAATTCAGGCGTCCAAAGAATATTATGGTGTTCATTAGGAAGTAAGGAGATAGCAAAGGGAAATGCAGTTGTAATTCACCTTTCATTATCTTCGTGAGAGGAATTTGGAAGTAAATTGAGAAGAAGAAGAATAACAAGAAGTAGTTTAATATTTTGTCTACTCGAAGTTCTGCTACAAAGGAAGAAGAAGAAGAACCACCAGGAAGGACGCGGATGTCGTGTAGACTTACTCCAATGTCACGGATGATTGTGGCTTTACTGTAGTCTAGTTTCTTTTTTTTTTTCTTTCTTTTTTTTTTTCCTTCGAGTCGATACAATAGGATGATCCGAGGGGGAGGTTCCAGTCCAGGGCTCTTCACTCTGAAATGGAGGAGGAGGAGGAAGAATTTGAGAAAGAGGTAGAGTAGGAAGAAGACTTGGAGGGGAGGAGGAGGAGGAGGAAGAAAACTTGGTGGAATAGGAGGAGGAGGAGAAGGAGAAGGAAGAAGACGACTTGGAGGAGGAGGAGGAAGAAGAAGAAAACTTGGTGTAATAGGAGGAGAAGGAGAAGGAAGAAGACTTGGAGGAGGAGAAGGAGGAGGAAAGAAGAAGACTTGGAGGAGGAGGAGGAGGAGCATGAAGACTTTGTGAAGGAGGAGGAGGAGAAGGAGGAGGAAGAAGACGACGACTTGGAGGAGGGGAAGGAGGATTAAGACGACTTGGTGGAGGAGGAAGAAGAAGGAGAAGACTTGGAGGAGGAGGAGGAAGGAGACTTGGAGAAGGAGGAGCAGGAGGAGGAGGGAAAAGAAGACTTGGAGAAGGAGGAGGAGGAGGAGGAACCAAGAAAGACGTGATTAATAATAACAAAAGTGTTGGGTGAATGACTCCTTCTCAATGGGATGTTAAGGGTGGAGGATTTGACTGTGGACTAGGTGGAAGAAGGGGGTGGGGGATGGAGGGAGGTGGAGTGGTGTGAGGGGTAGGGAGAGTGCCTGTGTTTTGGGGTTGGGGGAAGGTAGTGGGAGGCTTGCAATACTTGCCATTCCACGTATCTCTGAGGCGAAACTCCGATATATATATATATTGGGTTCATGGACAGTGACTTGCGGTTTGGATGGCTTGAGGTAACATTTTATTATTATTATTATTATTATTATTATTATTATTATTATTATTATTATTATTATTATTATTATGTAGAAGAAATCTTGTCAGTTTGGCTTGCTTATTAACACTGAAATATTTAAATACGTAAGTCTTTGTAAGGAATGGTAATAATATCTATATTTATAAGCGTACACCACTGTAAAATATGTCACAAACATGTTTACAACACTATAAACCTTGTCACAAGCATGTTTACAGCACTGTAAACCTTGTCACAAACATGTTTACAACACTGTAAACTTTGTCACAAACATGTTTACAACACTGTAAACCTTGTCACAAACATGTTTACAACACTGTAAACCTTGTCACAAACATTTTTACACCACTGTAAACCTTGTCACAAACATGATTACAGTGCTGTAAACCTTGTCACAAACATGTTTACACCACTGTAAAACATGTCACAAACATTTTACACCTCTGTAAAACATGTCACAAACATGTCGGAAACTTATCGCATACATTTCACAGGTTGAAAACAAGTCAGTGACCATAAGTGGAAAACAAACTTCAGGCAAATGGAGGATGGTCGGATGAAACACTGGATAGAATTATACCTGTAAAAGTCGTCGACTTGTATTCAACTTGTTTGCGACGTGTGTTAGACAAGTTACCGACATGTTCATGACATGTATTGCTGTGTAGTGTGGACACACCCTGCGATTTATTCAGGATAGGTAGGGACAAGGGAAAGCCGGCTCATACGATTTCTACATTTCCCGTTACATAGTTTAGAGTCATAGAGACTACTCTCTCTCTCTCTCTCTCTCTCTCTCTCTCTCTCTCTTTCTCTCCTCTCTCTCTCTCTCTCTCTCTCTCTCTCTCTCTCTCTCTCTCTCTCTCTCTCTCTCTGAGTCAATAACCTAGGTGTTGTGACGCCAGTTTTAGTAAACGCAGACTCAGTCAATTCTCTCATAATCATTTCTCTCTCTCTCCCCAGGGGTCTCAGTGCACCCTACTTTGTGTAATGGAGCTCCTGCAGCGTCTCTAGCTGCTCTCTCTCTCTCTCTATTCTCTCTCTCCTCTGACTTCCCACCCTCTCTTTGCAATGGTTCCAACATAATTTAGCTGAATGACTACCTCTGATGAATTCATGAACGTTTTTCTACTTGATGAAATGAAATTTGTATTTCTCTTTATAGGTTTCCGATACGAACGACTTGTCTCATTGGTCGTGTAACACCCAACTGGCCATTAATTCTCACACGCCAATTATTTTTCGTATTCTTGCAAGCCAAGGAATTTTCAGTCTTTCAAGAAGGAGCTCTGGCACTTTCTCAAGACCAGACCAAATTCTTTGTTCCTTTACCCGTATTTTTTTTTTTTTCAATCAGACATTGGCTTCACAAGGCCATGATGTTGCCCATCCCTTCGGCCTTATTTAGAAAAATCCATGTAGGAGGGGTCCTTTCACCGCTGAATGACCTCAACGTTCTTTGGTCCTAGCATTGGCCTTTTACTGTACTCCTTTGCATATTCGTCTTCCATCCTTCCCACCCTCTTCTAACAAAATAAAATCGTCTGTTAACCTTCAATTTTGTTACTCACTCTCAGCTGAATGACCTCATAGGTTTTTCGGCCTAAAATTGCATATCTATAAATATTTATATAATAAAGTCTGAATTCGGATTTGCTATATATATATATTTTTTTAGAAACTATATCTATATATATATATATATGTATCTATGTATATATATATATATATATATATGTATATATGTATGTATATATATATATATATATATATATATATGTATATATATATATGTATATATATGTATATATATTATATATATATATATATATATATATATATTTATATATATACATATACACCACCATAGGTTCTTTGTGTGTTGAAATTGCCACCTTGTCATGATATTTTCACAAATGTACCTTTATTTTAGTTTATGAAATGCCCCCATTGTTCTCAAAATTTGGCAGTATGCAATTGAAAATGATGAGTATATTTCAAACCTTGGAAGGACAAGAGAGAGAGAGAGAGAGAGGTGCTGAAGAGTTGAGAAGAAAGGCACAAATGCCAGAAAGAAAAGGATGGATATATTGGACTCAAAAGTACACAAAGAGAGAGAGAGAGATAGAAAGAAATTCATATCCCAGATAAGACTGTCATTTATTTCCATTAAAACTATGGAATCGCCTGCCACGGCGGATGCATTTTTCATCAACGCGAAAGCTCGTCGTATACATAGCAAGCATTGTTTCCAGCATCCGCCTGGAAAAACGTATTCCAGGGCCCTTTCTTTCCGTTAGACCGGTTTTCCAGAAGTCGTCTTCCAGTGGAATTTTTTAATGCATCATTGTAGAGGAAATGAGACTGGGCGGAATACGCCGCCTCAAAGAGGAGTTTGAAGAGATATGTGAGACGATGTTATCTGGAGCGTTCGCATTGTTCAGCGGATGAGGTCAAGGGTCGCGAGAAACAAGGTCATAGGACAGGTCATTGAGATATTATTCTTTGGAAGGTCGTGTACGCGAGTTTTTTTTTTGAGAACAACTTTCTGTCAGAATCTGACCTTTTTTAGTTCTCTGTAAAGAGCTATTTTGCCGGCTTTGTCAGTCTCCGCACTTTCCGCCGCCCTCAGATTCAGAGACTACTGAGGCTAGGGCTACAAAGTGTTATGTTGATCATCCCCCTCCAATCATCAAACCTCTCAAATTGCAGCCTTCTAGCCTCAGTAGTTTTTATTTTATTTAAGGTTGTAATGACCGTAATCGTGCTTGGCAACGATATAGGATAGGCCACCACCTGGCCTTTGGTTAAAGTTTCATGTGCCGCGGCTCTTTACAGCGATAGTACCGAGACCACCGAAAGATAGATCTATTTTGGTGGCCTTGATTATACGCTTGAGCGGCTGCACAGAAAGTTACCTGATTGCGCTAAAGAAACTATGCATTTTTTACAAAATGATTTTGATTTTGAGAATCAAGAAAAATGCATTTTATATGGAGTGAGGTTGAGACAGTTTAACATTTACATCAAATGTAATCAGATTTTGTCTGTTCGTTGGAAAGCTAAATGCAAATTGTTTGTTTAGAGGCCTTTGGCATGAATGCATTTCAGATCTCTAGTTTTTTTTTATTTTCTTTACTTTTAATACGTTCAAACATGGTGTATACCTAGCTCTCATCCTATCACGGTCATGAATTTGAAAAAGTTAGTGTATGTATATTTTTGTTAATGTCGTTAATTTTCAAATATTTCCTCTGTGCTCAATAACGAAGGCTCTTTGGCCCAGAGAAGGAAAATCTTAACTAGAATAGGATTTTGCGTAAGTGTTCGAGATTTTGTACAGCCCATTTTTTATTCATCTCTCTCTCTCTCTCTCTCTCTCTCTCTCTCTCTCTCTCTCTCTCTCTCTCTCTCTCTCTCTCTCTCTCTCGAAAATTCGTCAATATTTGGTATTGTGAAAATCTCTCTCCAAGAGATAAGTGAGCGCATGATGCCTCATCGGATGGACTAACAAGTCTTTGAGACATCCTGATCCTAGTAACTCTCTCTCTCTCTCTCTCTCTCTCTCTCTCTCTCTCTCTCTCTCTCTCTCTCTCTCTCTCTCTCTCTCTCTCTTCCCCTCTGGATGTGGCCCTACCGTGAATGATAGGTTTGAGGGTGCAAGGATCTCTTCTCATGCGGAAAGGTTCAGCCGAAATGATCCATGGCCTTAGGAGATGAGTCTTCAGAGAGAGAGAGAGAGAGAGAGAGAGAGAGAGAGAGAAGAGAGAAGATTCTTCCTCTTCCCTGATCGACTCAGGCTTTTAGCTGGAAGAGGTGGAGCGATTTTTTTTTTGGGGGGGCCCCACCGCCGAATCTTGTGGGAGGAACAATGGCGTTTCGGCCGCGCCCTCCTGATCTACATCATCGTAGGCTTCATGGTTCTCTCTCTCTCTCTCTCTCTCGTGTCAAAGGATTAAAATTTTCCTTTACTTCTTTGTGAATCAACCTCTTGTCTCTGTCTCCCTCAAGTTTTGGTACTCTCTCTCTCTCTCTCTCTCTCTCTCTCTCTCTCTCTCTCTCTCTCTCTCTCTCTCTCTCTCTCAAGCTTTGGTAATTTGTGAAGAATTTCGTTTGATAGAGTGTGATTATCTCTCTCTCTCTCTCTCTCTCTCGATAAATTATTAAGATTTTCCTGTAGCACTCTTTGAATTTCTCTCTCTCTCTCTCTCTCTCTCTCTCTCTCTCTCTCTCTCTCTCTCTCTCTCTCTCTCTCTCTCGATAATTTGTGAGGAATGAAGAATTTCCTTTGGTTTAGTGTGAATCTATGTGTGTGTGTCAGTCGGTCCGCTTGTTTGTGTGTATGTGTGTGTGTGTGTGTTTGTGTTCGTCGCCTACAGCCGTGTCGCTGATAGCTGAGTCATTGTTTATCGTATGCAAATGAGTTGCGCAGATGTACTACAATAGATTCTTGTAATCTTGAGGAGTGAATTAGAAGGACCCTCATCCTTCTCTATTCAGATGGCTCTAAGAAGAAGTAACACAACAATACGCGGAAGTGGCGTCTCCAGAGCCCTTGGGGACATCATTGTGTTGTGAATTAGATTATTTGTAATGTCTTGTAATGTCCTCAATACATTTCACGCGTCTCCCAGAGGATGTCGCGTAGTCGGGACTGCGGAAGTTCGAGGGAACATGCAGTGCATTGCTACCCTAATATAATTCAACTTTTATTCTAATATTTTACTTATATTTTTGTTTATTTATCAGTTTGTTAATTTATCTGTTTTTGTAATAACTGATCTTCTCTTTCTGTATTCCTCATTACCTTCTGTTACTATTTTGTGATGAACACCATATTCTTTTGGAAGCTTGAATTTCAAGTCACTGGCCCCTTTGGTGGGCTTGTTCCATATGTTCCTTTGGATTGAATTTCAAAGGAATGGCCTCTGTGGTGGGCTTGTTCCATAAGAGTAGGATTCATCTTCTGAATAATAATCTCTGAATAATAATAATAATAATCTTGAAAATAATAAGTGGTAAATCCAGAGAGCGATTGTTTCTTTCCTAGGTAACTGTTTGTGTGTTGGTGAAGGACAGCGCGGTGTCGTCTTCATTTGTTGGAGCAAAGTGTATTGTTAGATTTTCTTAAAGAAATATGTTGAATTGTAGGTATCTCGTTTTTATACATGAACCCCACTTGAAGTATCTTTGACATACCAATATTTAGTTTTCTGTAGAAGAAAACTATTGTGACGGCCTGTCCGCTCTCAGATCTTAAAAACTACTGAGGCTAGAGGGCTGCAAATTGCTATGTTGATCACCCACCCTCCAGTCATCAAACATCCAAATTGCAGCCCTATAGCCTGATTAGTTTTTATTTTATATAAGGTTAAAGTTAGCCAAATCGTGCTTCTGGCAACGATATAGGACAGGCCACCACCGGGCCATAGCTGAAAGATTTATGAGCCACGGTTCATACAATATTATACGTTGTACAGAAAACTCGATTGCGCCGAAGAAACTTCAGCGCATTTTTTACTTAAGATCTGAGGGCGGACGGACAGACAAAGCCGGCACAATAGTTTTCTTTTACGGAAAACTAAAAATGGGACGTTCTCCCGAAATCTTTTCCGTGTGAGGCTTCCCATAATAACAGCAAGGAAGGTCTTATGCAGATTTCGGTACGAGGGAGAATACGGTACATCTCGCACAGTGCCAACTAGTGCCATTCCCTTCTGGGGGAAACTTTTTTGGTGCCAACTACGTACTGCCATTTCCCTCTGGGAATTGTGCGGAAAAAATTTTTTTTTTCTCGAGCATTTGAAAGAAATTGGGATTTCATTTTTCCTTTGTTTTTGCCCCCATAGATAAATTCTATTGTTTCGTTTCTAATTTTATTTTATATTATATTTTGCATTGTCTTACAGTTCCGTTTTTTTTTTCGCTATAATTTTGAGTTATTTTTGTAGATTTTTTTTTTTGTAGCTAGTAAGTTGCTGAATATCACCACCTAATGTTTGTTTTATTAGTATGATATATGTCAGTCCACTTGCATTTGACTGGATTATCTCTCTCTCTCTCTCTCTTTCTCTCTCTCTCTCTCTCTCTCTCTCTCTCTCTCTCTCTCTCTCTCTCTCTCTCTCCAGTGGAATAATATCTATATCCACCTGAGTATTTTGCCTCAGGTATCTCCCCCTCTCTCTCTCTCTCTCTCTCTCTCTCTCTCTCTCTCTCTCTCTCTCTCTCTCTCTCTCTCTCTCTCTCTCTCTCTCTCTCTAAATGTTTTTGACATTTGCATGAACACTCTCTCAAATGACTTAGAAAACATTTGAATATTTTTGCAAACGATGCCTGAGGATTTACCAGTGTAAAAGTTATGCATTTCCCCTATGCACCTCTCTCTCTCTCTCTCTCTCTCTCTCTCTCTCTCTCTCTCTCTCTCTCTCTCTCTCTCTCTCTCTTTGATTATTTTTACTCCCCCACCTCTCTCTCTCTCTCTCTCTCTCTCATTTATAGCTAATTGTCTCTTTCCTTGTTGCTGGAATATTGTGCTCTAAGTTTGTGAGATACGTGCCTGCGTGCTTTAAGTGGATAGTTTTAAAAGTATGCTCGCGTAATGTGTGAGTGTGTGTGTGTGTTTATAATATATATTATATATATATATATATATATATATATATATATATGCTATATATATATATATATATATATATATATATATATATATATACTATATATATATATATGTATATGTATGTATGCATACTTACATACTTACACATATTTGTATTATATATATATATATATTATATATGTATATGTATGTATGTATGTATACTTACATACATACATACATTATGTATATATATACATATATATATATATATATATATATATATATATATATATATATATATATATATATATACTATATATATATATATATATATATATATATATAAACAAACTACACAGCCATTTTGAAGTACAGGAAAAATAAAATCAGTACTGTCTATTTTCTGTACCTCACGAAACGGATATTCCTCTCGCCGTCCTTGTACACCTGTACACATGTACGCATGAGCGTCGAGGTATGAAACTCAAGAGTCACGTGAGTCTCAGATCCGCTGAGATACTCCTTGCGTGAGTCTTTTGTGAGCCTCTCTGAGGATAACCACCTTTTCCGTGATGAATATTCTGTCAGGAGACCGGGGCGCGCAGGACTGGGGAGATGGAGCCGAGTTCTTGGTGCAATTTTGTAATGCTGCCTGAATGGGATATGAACCCTAGATCCCGTTTTGAAATATTGCCCGCCAGTACACCTCATGCGATGCACTGTAGGCATTACTTAAGGTTCTTTGCAGCGTGCCTTCCTTAGGCCCCTAGCAGCAGCAACCCCTTTCGTTCCTTTTACTGTACCTCAGTTCATATTCGCTTTCTTCCATCTTACTTTCCACCCTCTCCCGACAATTGATGATAATGCAACTGCTTTGAGGTTTTCCTCTCGTTACACCTTTCAAAACTTTTACTGTCAGTTTCCTTTTCAGCGCTGAATGATTTCGTAGGTCCCAGTGCTTGGCCTTTGGCCTAAATTCTGTATTCAATTCAATTCAATATGGAATGGACCTTCGAGGAGTTTTGTACGTGAAAAGGGTGTTTCTACTTTGTAGTTGTTATTTAAGTGATTTAGAATATTTCCCAGTGGAAGAAATTGAAAGGCTTAAATTATTTTAATGTTCGCAACGGCCGAAATGAAAAATTTTTAATAGGAAATTTTATTTTTGCCCGAAAAGAAAGTTTCGTTTTTAAAATTTTATTAAAATGATTTAGAATAATTTCTATGGAAGGAGTTGAAAGTCTTAAATATTTTAATATTTGTTATAGCAGCAATGAAAAGCTTTTAATGGAAACAATTTTTTTTTTGTACTTGAGAAGAAAATTTAAATTTGTCAATAATATTAAATGTATTTGGAATATTTTCTGTAGAAGTTGAAAGTCTTAAGTTTTTTTAATGCTTGTTGTAGCAACAATGAAAAGCTTTTAGCGGGAAAAATTTATCGACCTGAAAGTAAAATTTCACTTTGTAAATTTTATTAAAGTGATTTAGAGTATTTTCTCTAATATTTGTTATAGCAGCAATGAAGAGCACTTAACGGGGAAAAAATGTTTGAAATCCTTAATCAGTATATTTGTTAAAATATCAGAAATAGGGGACACTTATCGAAGAACAAATGTTCAAAATCAAACAATGTTTGCCTTTTGATTAAACTGTCAGGTATTAAAAACTGTTGTTAGGTAGGATTATTACATAAAGCGTTTATGTACGTTCGTCATCAAGTGGAAAATCACACTTGATATGATTAGATAACTAGTTAATGTAACATTAAGAGTGGACGTTTTTAATCTACGTGCCGTCATCAACTCAAACCCCCTCTCTCTCTCTCTCTCTCTCTCTCTCTCTCTCTCTCTCTCTCTCTCTCTCTCTCTCTCTCTCTCTCTCTCTCTCTCTCTCTCGTGGGCTGTCGGTTTCACCATCAACACCATTATAATAAAATGATATCATACCATCATGACATTTCGTTATCTGTACCGGTTTTCGTATATTTTTTTTTATTGTCCCTAACGATTTTATCACCCAGGTTTGTGGAATACGAATGTTTTGTGAGTCTCTCTCTCTCTCTCTCTCTCTCTCTCTCTCTCTCTCTCTCTCTCTCTCTCTCTCTCTCTCTCTCTCTCAGAATTTCGTAGTCTTTTAGGTAGCAGTAATTAAAATTAAAATTATGGTAATCGTGTCGGCAAATTATGCAGTTCGATAAAGGTCGGATCTGCTAATAAATAGCAAAACACTAATTATATATATATATATATATAT